>NW_022437007.1:8840240-8868476 GCF_009761245.1 Sapajus apella | reverse complement strand
GATCTCGGCTCACCTCAACCTCTGCCTCCTGGGTTCAGGCAATTCTCCTGCCTCAGCATCCCGAGTAGCTGGGATTACAGGCATGCGCCACCATGCCCAGCTAATGTTTTGTATTTTTAGTAGAGACGGTGTTTCACCATGTTGACCAGGGTCTCTTGACCTCGTGATCCACCCGCCTCGGCCTCCCAAAGTGCTGGGATTACAGGCTTGAGCCACCGCGCCCAGCAGGAGATCAGGGTTTTTAAGCTGAAAAGCCATATCCTGGTTTTAGGACCCAGAGGGTGAGGAGCAGGGATGGGGCTGAAGGGATTCAGACATTCCGAGGGCCAGGAGATTCCGTAAATCATCTCCTGGTCAGAGATGAGGTTGGGGGTCTCCGGACATTTCAAGGGCTAGGGGACTTTTGTCATTCCGATTGTTACTTAAGTGGTTTACAGAAGTCAAGATAAATGTTAGTTTACACATTGTCTGGGTAGTGATGGAAGTCACAGATCTTAGTTACTTATTACAAGTTGCAGGGGAATTAGTTTGGGCTGCTTAGTCTGGCCATTGCGGGTAAGCAAAGGCTAGCAATTCTGGCAGTTACTGATAAGAAAAGGTAGGCAGCTTTACATAGTGGGCAGTTTGCAGAGCAAACTAGCAGTTTTATTTACAGTAGCCAAGGCCAGCAGTTATTGTGAGGAGAATGGGGCAGCCATTGCAACTGATTTTAAAAACAGTTTTGTCTTATAAAATGATGTTGTTCAGGTTCTGGCTCTAGGTCAGCTATAGCACAATACCACACAGCCACATTCTCAAAATATTTATAAGCTAGGATGTTAGTTTATGAATTTATAGATAGATACGTAAGTTACTCCTTGAACCACACAGATTCATTTTTTAACATTTGTTTGAAAAGCAACTTTCCATGGTTTCTATATACTCCTTTAGATAACATTAACTAAACTTGTGGGCTTAACTGCAGTCCCCATGTCTACCTGAGCTCTCAGGACTACCATTTGTAATCATCCTATTAATCTTCTACCACCTGATTTAAATTCTACTTATATTTACCACCGTGGCAGGTCTTGATACCTGTTGGGTATGCCTAAACCTTCTTTCCTGAGGGTCTAAACCCTTGGTGATATGGTTTGGCTCTGTGTCCCTACCCAAATCTCATTTCAAATTGTAATCCTCATATGTCCAGAGAGAGACCTGGAGGGAGGTGAATGGATCATGGGGGTGGCTTCCCCCATGCTATTCTCCTGATAGTGAGTGAGTTCTCATGATATCTGATGGTTTTAAAGGTGGTAGTTTTCCTTGCTGTCTCTCCTGCTGCCTTGTCAATACTGCCTGCTTCCTCTTCACCTTCTACCATGACTGTAAGTTTCCTGAGGCCTCGCCAGCCATGCAGAACTAGGAATCAATTAAACTTATTTTGTTTATAAATCACGCTTTCTCAGGCAGTATCTTTACAGCAATGTGAGAATAGTATAATATACTTGGTAATTATAAACTTCTCAGTCATGTATTACTGCACATAACAATTGACAGCTATATTGGAACCAGAACTTGCCGAGAGGCTCCCAAGCATATAACATGGTATGTTAGCTTTCTATCCTGCATAACAAAATATCCCATAATTAGCAGATTAAAACAACACACATGTGCTACCTCACAGTCTTCATTGATCAGGGTTCTGGGCTTGGCTCAACTGAATTGTTTTGCTCAGAGTCTTACTTGGCTTTAATCAAGGTGTCAGCTATGGCTGTGACTTTTAATTGAAAGGGTCAAGGGGGAATGATTTACTTTAAAACTTATTCAGATTGTTGAGATAATTTATTTCCTTGCTGTCATAGAACTGAGATCCTGAGCTCCTAGAAAGCACCCTACCCATGGGCAGTCACCACATGACTGCTTCTCTCAGGCCAAGGGGAAAATACCTTGTTTAAGGTTTTCACCTAAATTAGGCCTTCCCTAGGATCATCTCTTATGATTCATTGAGAGTCAACTGATTAGAGGCTTTAATTACATCTGTAATATCCACTTTTGCTATATATGATATTACGTTAGAATTATACAGCGAAGAGTCTCAGAATAATCTTAGAATTATGCCTGCCATACCTGGATTTCACATATATATCCCCCTGCCCCTTTGTGTAAAAGCAGCCTTCTGTATGCCGACTGGGGTCAAATATAAGGGTCGGTATGGTGACTCCTCTTCTTTTTTGCTGGTTCCTAAACCCAAAATTCTAAAAGGTATTTGGAATAGCTATATCCTGTAGTTCAGTGGAATTTTTCTTTATTTATTCCTTGGTAAAATTTTCTACATTTAAGGACCATGACCTCTAACCCTGCAAAGCCCAGATATGCAAGGATGAGAACAAATCCTCCTATATGTAAACTGAATATAATAAAAAAGGCCATTCTTATTTCCAGCTCTTTCTGAACCCATGTATTCTTTCTTATTGTGGCCTCATCACTATGTGAAGATTTCTAATTTAATGTATATATTGAAACCTGAAAGATATCACCTCATCGTTATAAAATATTTTCCCCAAGCTTGCATGTTGACTGCATATCTTGAAATAATTTATAAGGATGAGGTCATGTCCTTCAGGCTGCAATATGCACATTAAATTAGGGGTCTTTGTAACTTAATGTACATAAAATTACATACCCAACCCCAATTTCCTTTTTTTCCTTTCCTATGTCATCTCCTAGGACAATGCAGGCATTTGCACTTCACTGAGTGTTGATTATAATTTTTCCATGCTTCTAAGAGCAGCAACCCTAGTAGCTAAGTTTTTTGTTTTTTGGTTTTTTTTTGTTTTTCCTTTTCCAGAATGTTCAATTCACTGTCTGAGAAAGTACCCCCCTCAGTCAATGCATTTTGTTTATTCAGTCTTATGATTTAACACTTTGATCAAGTACCCTCAAATTGTAATCTTGGGATACTCTTGTGACTCTTACTAGAATATTCTTATGGCTATTTCAGAGCATACTCTCTTTCCTGCCTTGTTAATTTCAGCCAGTCTTCAGTCAGGTTGTGCTGGGATGTAATTCTAGTTACTGACCTTGCCATCAGGAAGGGAGATGGAAGGCAACTTGTGAGAGGATTCCTTTGCTTTCCAAAAGAGAGGCATATGGAGAATAAGGGCACATAGGGAATGCCTAGCTCTTACAATGGAGGGGTGAGTTACTTTTCCAAGCTGGAGATTCTGGAAAGCCAACCTGCTTAGGACATTCTCCAGTGTTTCCCATTCTATATTTCCAGGTTCTAGTTTTCTCTTGCATTGGCAATAACAGATCTGCCTGGGCTGAGCATTTAGACATCTTGGATTCCCGTAATCCTAATGATCAAATCTTGAGTATGCTCCTAACTGACTGTTCTTCTACTGCATTTTTAAAGCTAGAAAACAGTCTCCTTAGCTCTCTCACTCAAGCTTTATCTCTTTTTTCATGACTCTAGCTTGCTCATTATCCATCTTCAGTACAATTTAGTAATAACTAGCCAACCCTGTTGATATTATAACACCATACCTCCACATTTTTCAGATGCCTGAATCTTCACACAGATGAGAATATCCCTAGAACTTAGTTTTCCACTGAAAATCTTCAGCAACTTAGCTGCCATTTGTGCCACACATTCCACCTGGAGTGGGAGCATCCTTATCAGTGGGGCAGGGAGTGGTCCTGTCCTTAAGATCATTTTACTGCCTATTCTCTTTTTTTTTTTTTTTTTTTTTTTGAGACAGGGTCTTGCTCTGTCACTCAGGCTGGACTGCAGTGGTACAGTTTTGGCTCACTGCAAAACTACCTCCTGGCCTCAAGTGATCCTCCCACCTCAGCCTCCTGATTAGCTGGGACTACAAACATCTGCCACCAGACCCAGCTCATTTTTGTATTGTTTGTAGTGATAGGGCTTCACCATGTTGCCCAGGTTGGTCTTGAACTCAGACTCAAGTAATCCACGCACCTCAGCCTCCCAAAGTTCTGGGATTACAGGCATGAGCCACTGCATCTGGCCAATTTTGTTATTTTCTGTTATGTTTCTAGTGCCATCTGTGTTAGTTTAAGTGTTCTAAGGAGTTAATGCCAAGACAGAATTAGACATACATGGCATCTATCAGGTAAAATGTCTGCAACGCATCAAGGGAATGGAAGTGGGAATGCTGGCGAAGAGATTTCTCACCATGAAATGGGTCTGACAACTACAAAAGAGAGGGGAAAGGAAGAATTAGGTAGCAAAAACCTCAGAATGCAGTGCCATTTTAGAAGGTGTCTGATTGACGGTCTCATGCTGATGGGGTGCACCTGTGACAAATTTTCCCATTAGAGGAATCTCTCACTTGGAAAGAATGGCCTGAATCTAGTATCACTGCCTTGCTCAGTCATGCACTGGGAACAGCCTAAGGGAATCGTGGTCTCAATTTTCACATAATTGGGTCACCCAAGGGTACAGCAGCTGGAACTGTCAGTCATTTCTGCTCCCTGTAGCAGATTCTCTTAGATGAATTCCTTAGCAGTGCATCTCCATGGCTGCCAAAGTTTTCAAGTGAGACTTAGAGATAACAAATTTGAGTTCCATAAATCAACTTAGCAGGGATACTTAAGAGAAAACCTAAAAAAGTCTGAGAACTTAATGGTGTTTTTTGGCTTGCCTGACTAACCACAACACCACCTACTTCTGTATTTCTAGAAAAGTAAACAATAAATACTTCTATTTCTTTAAATGACTTTAATCAATTGAGTTTTAGCTGAAAATAAGGAAAAAATGACAAAGAAGGGCTTAATCAGCTGTCTCATGCAACCAAAAATCCGTAGTTAAGAAAGTCAAGGTATGCAAAAGTGCTCAGAAAAATTCTTGGAGAAACCCAGTAACTGTCCGTGATTTGTCACTATCTTTGTGCGTAAACTCCATTCTTAAGATTTTCCTCATTATCGAAGGAAGCCTATGTATGATACTTTCAAGTGTTATATTCATCTTTGAAGTAGACAGAGAGAGGAAGAAAAAAGAAGAAAAACACCCAAGGAGCAAGCCAGCTGAGTCTACCGCTTTTTATCATCTTCTCCTGGAGCCCAGCTTTCACACTCAATTGATCCACCTGCATCAGCATTTTGTTTGTCAAAGATGGATCAGAGTCCTGTCTAGCCGCAGGAAAGCAGTTAAAGTCTATTGTATATGTGATTTGCAAAAATGAGCCAAAATTACATGCCAGTAACTTTGAGTTGGCATTTGCTGCTACAAATGTGTTAAAGTGACAGAAGTAGTTACCCGTAAATTAAAAGTGGAATTGGAGTAGTGGATGGGAAATGTTAGTGCACTGATTTCTGCAACTTCCACTGTAGAATGTTAAGTGATATTGTATAATGTTGATGAAGCAAAAAATATAGGACAAAGAACATTACTTAATTATCAAAAGGTTACTAATAGAAGAAAACAACATAATTTTCAACACTTGCAAGAAGGGAAAATAGAAAATGTCTTACTTTGAAGAGGGAAGGAGGGGGTATGAGTGAGATCTTTTGCCATGATTTGTAGAGATGGAAAGTCCAAGTATCTCTAAAGGAGATAATTGAAAACTAGGATTATAAACATATTGTTGAAGAAGTAATAAAAAAAAAAAAAACTAGAAGAAGAAATTATTTAAAATAGTTGTCTCTATGGGTTGTGTGTGTACTTTGTTATTTCTAATGCCATGAAGAAACTTTTTAGTTTAATTAAGTCCTTTTTGTCTATTTTTGTTTTCATTGCATTTGCTTTTGAAGTCTTAGTCGTAAGACTAAGCAAGGCTTTTTCTGCCAAGGCCAATGTCCAGAAGAGTTTTTCCTAAGATTTCTTCTAGAGTTTTTATACTTTCTGTTCTTACATTTAGGTCCTTAATCCATCTTGAGTTAATGTTTGTATTTGGTGAGGTATGGGTTCAGTTTCACTCCTCTGCATATGGCGAGCCAATCTTCCCAGCATCACTCATTGAATAGACCATCCTTTCCTCATTGTGTATTTTTGTTGAGTTTCTCAAAGATGGGTTGACTGTAGGTGTTTTGCTTTATTTCTGGGTTTCCTATTATGCCCAATTGATCTATGCGTCTATTTTTGTACCAGTACTGTGCCGTTTTGGTTGCTATTGCCTTGTAATGTAGTTTGAAGTCAGGTAATGTGATGCCTCTGGCTTTATTCTTTTTCCTGAGGATTGCTTTGTTCACTATTTAGGTGAGGGGCACACTGGAAGTCAAAATCTCACCATTACACAACATATCTATGTAACAAACTTTCACATATATCCCTTGAATCTATAATAATAATTTTTTAAAAGTTGCTTCTGATAGGTGAGAGTAGAACTGTGGTGGTAATATAAGCCAGGAAAATATAGCTTTTAATTTTTTGCTTTTTCATACTACTTTATTTTTCAAAAACAATATTCTTATATTAGTATGACAATTTTGATCAGCAGAAAAAAATCAAAGGATGTCATAAAGAGACCTTTCATTTTATCTTTCGGCAGCCCTGTAAAGTTCTTTCACTCTCCTTTTCTTGTGGCATTAAATAGACAATCAAAGACACTTGACCTTAATTCACTGACAAGAGCATTTCTGAATTATTTAATACTAAATGGCCTTGCAGCTTGTAATTAGATGGAAATGTATTAAGCATTCTTTTTCCCTTTGTAATTTATTTTAAAATCTATAGCTTCTTGGATTAGGACCCAGCAAAATTTTAGATTAATGTATCTGTAACCTTTGTATTGATTGCCCATAATTAACCATGAATTGGTATTTCTAAAAATAACTGTCATAGATATCAAGTGATTGACCACACCTTGGCATATGTTTTGACTTAATATTTCCAAAACTTAAAAAAAAAAAAAAAGAATTTCAGGTAATGCTATAACCATCTCTTATTTCAATGCCAAATACATTAAAATTACATTCTTTCAATTTGACCGTTTAATTCTTGTTTTTTTTTCTTCTTCTTCTTTTTTTAAGCACAGTCTTGCTCTGTCACCCAGGCTACAGGGCAATGGCATGTCTCGGCTCACTGCAATCTCTGCCTCCCGGGTTCAAGCAATTCTGCCTGCCTCATTCGCCCAAGTAGGTGAGAATTACAGGTGCCTGCTACCATGCCCAGATAATTTTTGTATTTTCAGTAAAGCCGGGGTTTTGCCATCTTGGCCAGACTGGTTTCAAACCCTTGACTTCAGATGATCTGCCTACCTCAGGCTCCCAAAATGCTAGAATTACAGGTGTGAGCCACCATGCCCTGCCAACTATTTAATTCTTTACAGTACACAAGAATTTCATAATGTATAGCCTCTTTTATTTCTGTGTTAAATACTTGCAAATTGTTGCCATAGCTATTTTAATGACTAGTTCTTATTTTTGTAACAAGTAGTTAAATTTTCATGAGATTTCTTTATGTTCAAATAAAAATAAACTCATTAAAAATGTTTAAATATCAATGGCCAGCTGCATAGATTATGTTTATCTTATTTCAATTAATTTTACTTGCTTCCAACTTTCTAACTGGGGCTCCACTACTTAGTAACTAATTTTAGTACTTATGACTGTAAAATGCCAAGCACCTATTGGTGACATTTACAAATCTAAGAAAATCAAAGTTGTCCACGTTAGCATGTAATGATAAATACTGAATTACTCTGACAACCTGATAAATTCTTTAAAAAATATCAATAATAATAATGGGCTAGCCATTATTATTAATTACCTACTGAACATTTGTCCTTCTCTCTTCTTTGATAAAATAAATACATAAATTACAGTTGTGTTAAGGATGGCCATATGTTCAACCCAAAGCAAAAATGATGGTTGGAGCATCAGCAGCCATCTTGCTCCATGAAGAAGATGTAAAAAAATCCCAGGTATGTTGAGTCAATGACCTGAAGTGAGCAATCTCTAAGTTATGATGTTTTTGTAATATGAAAAATTATTTTTTCTTCCATTGTACCTCATTAGTTCTATAATTGGCAGCCAAATGCAATCCTAAACATAAATCAATATGTGCTTAGTACATACACATGTGCTCTTTATGTACTAAACATATTTCTAAATAAAACATTTATAGTTGGCCTAACTTACATAATAATTGTTTTATTTATAAGCATAGCGCAGAAGAGGCAAAAACGTAAATTTTCCTTTTCTTTTTCTCACTTAACCTATGTTCACAAATAAGGATAATTTTCTATGGTGTTAGCTTTGAAAAATATTAGAAGTCATATCTTTGTTTGTCCAGATAGATGTAGAATCACATTGGATTATAAAAAGTGAAGAAAGAAAAGCAAAGAAAAACTTGAAGACTTTTTTTCTAGACAGAAAGGTATTCAAAAGAAAGTATGGTGAATTTGTAGCATAGACGTGGCTTATTTAGCTTTGTGATTACTATTGTTAGCTATTTTAAAAACAATTTTCCACAAATAAACAACTCGAGTGATCCGTTCTCTAATGGCAATGTTTGCAGGAGGATCATGAAATCCTAAAGTGGAATAAAAGCTATCAAAATTTAACATAAAGCAGTGGCTATAAAGTCCAGCTCAAGTGGATACGGGATATAGGAGAGTTCGTATCTTCAAATTTAGGGAGAATAACAAAATAACCAGAACTTGGTGATTGTAAAATGTTGACAAATACTTTTGGAGATGTGGCTGAAAAGTATCTAATTTATATAAACCCTTTTAACTAAAAATTTATGTGACATGGGACAAAATAAAGGAGAATAAATAAGTACTACAGCTAAGACTGAAACAAAGACATTTCCAGTCACCAGAACTGAATAGTCAGCTATCAGACGGTGCTGTTGTATACCCTTTCACAGAAGTCTTGGCAACAGGTACACTCGCAGAAACACGTTAAGGGGCTCCTGCTAACAGCTAGAAACATTTAGGTACTCACAGTCTTCGTGGATTAGAGAAACTCTATTCTGTGGCCCAGATAAATATATAGAAACTTTGTCACTTGTCTAATGTTTTGGATGGGAAAAATATGCCATTTGTGAAAAAAAGAATCCTAGACATGTACCAAGCAAGAATATAAACAGGGCTGGCTGAGTAATTTGCTAGGCCCAATGCAAAAATAAAAGCGCAGGGCCTCTTGTTTAGAAAGCAAGAAAAAAAGGCACTACTAGTAATAGTGCTAAAATATAAAATTTTTATTTTCTTCCATAGTCTCCCTATTGACCTGCTATTTTACATTTTAGGTACATTTAAGTCTTTCTAAGTAAACAAACAAAAACCCCACACTATGATTTTAAATTAGCTTGAATTTTACCCTTAATTTGTATAGTGTTTAATGATAGTTTTAAATGCAAATATGAATGTTTATTACAACAAGCAATCACAGAAATTACACAATTCATGTTTCACTGTTCATATATGCATATGTGTTTTATTCTACAAGAGCAGTGGAAACTCTGTATGAAACTAACTCAGCTGCTTTTATCTTATTGATAGGTGCACATTCTACCAACACTTCTACCTACATGTATTGACATCTGAATCAGCACTGAGATGAGTAGGAACAGCGGGTAATTCTATCTTTCCCTTTCCTTCTATGTCATCATTTTTAGTGTCAGTGGTTGACTAGTACAGGGAATTAACACAAGAAAAGATATGACAGTGCTCCTTGGTCATGGTGTTTCTTAGAATGCAGTTATGTTTTTTTCTTTTTTTGATGCAAATTGTGGTTTGATCAGAATGGGTTTGCTTTTGGGGCTGTCAGTGCTCCTGATTAATCAGTGGTAGATGTAATGTTCTTTCCTTGCTTTGAGTTTTGCTGAGCTCCCATACCTCATGAGTCACAGGACTTGTGTACTCATGGAGCATCATATGGGAACAGGGCAGCAAGGAAGGTGGATAGCTATATTGTGTCTACCTCCTCTGCATTATTGTCTCATCAGACTTCACTTAGAAGACACAAGTTCAAAGATGAAAATTATCAAGATTCTCAATAAGGTGAAAACATAATATTATACTAAGCATGGAGCTTTTCTGAGTGTAGGTCCCTCTGAGACTGAACAGAACTCATGCCCATGAAGGCAGCTTTGGGTCCAGGATCAAAGTTCATACTATCTGCAGAATAAAGCAATTAAAACGAAGAAATGAACCTAAAACTAGTCTAGAATTATTAAAAACCCTGGGAAATTGCTGGAGGAAGCAAACTCGAAACTTGTATAGTGAGTATCAGTGGAAAATAATCAAGTCCATTTATTTTTGTAGACACAAACATTATTTAAAGAGCAATATAACAGGAAAGATCCAAAAGCCTGTTGGAACATGGCATAATGAGTTCCTATTTCTAAGAAATAAATGATATTGAAGTAAAATATATAGACATAAAAGTGTGTAATTTATAATTACATGCCAAAGTATGCTAACAAAGTGAACACACTTGAATAAGCACAAATCGAGTCTGAATATAAAATACCCCCAGCAGCACAGAAACTATCTTCATGCCTCATCCTATGCATACTGCACTATATCCAAAAGGTAACCACTATTATGATCTCCAAAACCATAGAATTTGTCTTTTCTCAAATATGTATTTAACGTGGTCATAAAGTTGGTGTCTGTCTTTCTTTACAAATGTGCATGCATAAAAGCTGCATGTAGCAATAATTGCTGTATTGTTTCTACAGAATATGGAATTTCTAATACAATTTATTCACTATCTTATTATTGATGAAAATTACTAGTTAAGAGTCTGAGTCCATTGGGGCTGCTGTAACAAAACGTCATAAACTGGGTGGCTTATACACAAGAGAAATTTATTTCTCACAGCTGTGGAGACTGGAATATTCAAGATCAAGGCACTAGCAGATTCAGTGTCTGGCGTGGGCTTGCTTTCTGGTTCACAGATAACACCTTCTTGCTGTGTCTTCACTTGGTAAGGCGGTGAGTGAGCTCTCCTTGGCCTCTTTCATAAGGGCACTAAATCCTATTGTATGGGGTCTGCCTTCATGACCTAATCACTTAAAACGGCATCGTCCAATATCATCACCCTGAGGTGATGTCTTTGGAGAAGACAGAATCATTCAGACAGCAGCAGAATCATTATATAAATGCTGCCATGAACATTCTAGTATATGTTTTTAGAAGCACACATGTAACATTATTACCCAGAAGTGGAATTGCTGGGTCGGGAATTATGTATATGCTAAAGTTTCCAGTTACCACTGCTGAAGAGTTTCAAAGTCTTAGTAACAATTTATACTCTAATTAGCAATATTTGAATACTCTAATTACTCCAGGAACAATTGTTAATACCTTTTTATCTTTTCCTTCATTCTTGTGCATAGTTTTAATTTTTATTTCTATGATAATAATTACGATTTAAGCAACTTTTCATGTCAGCATCATATATATATATATATATATATATATATATATATATATATATAAAGTGATCTGACTTTTCAATTCCTTGCCCATGTTTGTATTGGATTGCCTTTTTCTTATTATTTCTAGGAATTCTTCATATACTTACACTTCTCAACTTATTATCAGGTTAACATTCCAATAAACTCATGATAAGTTGGAAATATGATAAATTAGAAATACATTTAATACACCTTAACTGCCGAATATCATAGCTTAGCCTAACCTACTTTAAACATATTTCAGAACACTTACTGCTGTGTATTGAATGTATTCCTTAAATTTCATCTGTTAAAAACTTAATCGCCAATGTGGCAATATTGAAAGGGGAGATCTTTAAGAGGCAATTGGATCAGAAGGGCTCTGTCATCACGAACAAATTATGGATGAATGGGTGAATGGGTTATCATGGAGTGGAACCAGTGGCTCTTTAAGAATAGAGAAAGAGATTGCTAAGGTAGCATGTTAGTGTGCTCAGCCCTCTCACCCTGTGATGACCTGCACCACTTCCAGCTCTTCAGAGTCCCAATCAGCAAGAAGCCTTGCAGCAAATGTGGCCCCTTGACCTTGGAATTCTCAGCTTCCATAACTGTAAGAAATATATTAGTTTTCTTTAAAAATCACCCAATTTTGGGTGTTCCATTATAAACAACAAAAACAAAGATAGGCCGAGCACAGTGGCTCACACCTCTAACCACAGCAATTTGGGAGGCTGAGGCGGGCGGATCACCTGAGGTCAGGAGTTTGAGACCAGCCTGGCCAACATGGTGAAACCTCATCTCTACTAAAAAATTAGCTTAGCATGGTGGTGAGTGCCTGTAATCCCAGCTACTCAGGGGGCTGAGACAGGAGAATCACATGAACCCAAGAGGCAGAGGTTGCAGTGAGCTGAGATTGTGCCACTGTATTCCAGTCTGAGTAACAGAGCAAGACTCTGCCTCAAAAAACAAACAAACAAACAATGAGCAAACGAAAGATACTTGCATTAGCTTAAAGTTAGGCAAAATCATCTAACAGAAAGCCTGTTTTCTAACAAAGTATTGGACACCTCATGTAATTTATTGAATACTGTACTTAAGATGAAAAACAGAATGGTTGCATGGTTCCTGGCACTAACAATAATTTTTCCTGGTGCCCCAAGCAACCCTTTTTGCCATGGACAGGACATGACTTTTATTTATATTATTTTGGCGATCTCTCATCCTAACAGGTTTGCTCTTGAAAAGAACACCTTCAAGATGATTGTAGTAGTTTTCTATTACTGCGTTCACATTGCCACAAACTTACCACACACATTTCTTATTTCAGTTTCTTTGGGTGAGGAGTCTGGGCATGGGTCACTTGGGTTCTCTGCTCAGTCTCAAAAAGCTGAAATCCAGGTGCAAGAAGGGCAACATTCTTATCTAAAGGCTCAATGGAGGAAGAATCCACTTTGTTGGCAGAATTCATTGCCTTGAGTCTGTAGCACTTATAACCTCAGCTTCTTACTGGCTATCAGATGGCAGCTGCCCTCAGGTCCTAGAGGCCACGTGTCGTTCCTTGCCTAGGTGGAATTCCTCCACATGGCCAGTTACTTTCTAGAACCAGCAAGGAGAGCCTCTAGTGCAGACTGTTCACAAGACAAAGTCTTACAGAATGTACCATAATCACAGGGGTGACATCCTATCAACTTTGGTTTCTTTCATTAGTTACACAAATCATAGGTTTTGCCCACTCTCAAAGGGAAGGGATTATATAAGGATTTGAGTACCAGAAGGTTGGGATCATTGAGAGTCCCCTTGGAGTCTATCCACCAAAATGGCTAAATCCTGTGTATCATCTGTCACCTCCAGTTGGGCCTTGGGACACTTACGTTATTCTTGACATACCAGACCGGGTTATAAGTGGCTCCGTTCATAACCTGTCTCATCCCTGTCATATTGAGCTATTCTAGTCATCCTGTACTTTAGAATTTGCTAAACAGGATGCAGGTATCCACATCTAGGTATCCCACATTATTGAGTGAGGCTTCTAAGAAATTTCTATCTTATATGTAATTCAAACTTTACTTTCCATAACTCTACTGACATCTACAGTACTGCATTCAGTCCACTTTGCTCTGGGCACAGAATAGAAATGAGCATGCGTGTATCTTTAGCTCAGAGTCATCAACCTAGAATCTCTGGGTGGTTCTTTTCAAGCCACATTGACTTGGCAGGAGGTATGTAAGAAGCTTAGAAAGAGGACATAAAAAAGCCATAATTCGGGCCCTACAATATCTTACTCTGATATGCTCCTATAACTTTTTTTTTCTAAATTATCTATTTCTTTTCCTTTGTATAGGCAATTTGGGAACATGTAGGTGGGAGCACTACGTGAGGCAGGCAGCCTCTAGGATGGCAGACTCTCAATAAGTTTCATCTGCTGGTATTTAATCCCTTGTGGAATACTGCCGGTTTAAGTGTGGGTTGGACCTACTGACTCATCTCTAGTGAATAGAATATGGCAAATGTGATGAGATAACCCTACTGAAGTTAGGTTATAAAAACACTATGACTTCTGTATTGTTTATTTTCTCTCTCTTAGAGACATAAGCTGCCATGTTTTGAGCTGGTTTTATGGAAAGTCCCACATGGCAGGAAACTGCTGTCTCTGGTAGCCTGCAGTCCACCCAGTAAATTGTGAGTGAGTTCAGAAGCAGCTTATCCTCTAAAGGATTTGACTGTGGGTCTGGCTGACAGTTGACTGGATTGTGAGAGACTCTGAGCCAGAGGCATCCAGCTAAACCATGCTTAGATTCCTGACCTGCAGAAATTGAACTCATAAATGTTTATTAAGTCACTAAGTTTTGTGGCTTGATTATACAGCAGTGATCGAAGGCTCTATGCTATATGAGTAAGAACCCCCATCATCTCCAAAACAGTAGTGACTTAACAACAACAACAAAATGTTTCCTTTGACTTACACTGTAAACTAATGGCCCCACTCCATCCTGAATCCTGGCTGTGGGTTCCCAAAGCAGCTATGGCAGGAGAGAGTGGCTTGGTGTAGAAGATCCTGGACAAGGGTGGCAAAGGGGACATTTTAAATCACTAAGCCTGTAGATGAATTACATCCCTTCTCTTTTCATCTTTATCAGCAAAAATCAAGACACATGCCCCTCCCTAACTGCAAGTGCAGCTGAGAAAAGAAGAGACGCACAAGGATAATGGTGAGTACTGACAGTCTCTGCCATGGAGGATTGACAATCTTTTCATAAGCTTTGGAAGGGTCTCTGATATCTCAGTTCTGCCTTCTTGATAATTTGCAGGTACCTTGTGCTAATTTTTTCAGTTTGTTGATTTACTTGAAGTTCTCACAATAGGAAATTTTTTGTTTCGTTTCATGCAGGTAATCAATGCAAGAATTCCATATTGAACTCAGGTTTTCTATCCTAGAGAACTTAACTTGAAAGCAATAATCTTAAGATAGCTTCCTAGATTTTGGCATATGATGTTCAAAATGTTCAATGTGTCTAGCAAGCCCTTGCATGATGTGGCCCCAGCCTCCTTCTCTGATCTTTCCTCGCTCAATGCCCCTCAGCCCCATGGCCTTCAATCACTTTCTCATATTCTCTATTTTCTTTCTCACTTCTCAGCTGGCACTAAAGTCATGTGATTTATTTTCTCCTGAACTACAATTTAACATCCTTGAATCTTAACAAAATTGTTACTTCCATAGATAATCTCTTTCTGATATCTCATACAAGTTTTCCTTTTATTACCAGTGAACCAATTTTTCTTTCACATTCACCATTAGTGTTTGTAATTACATGTAATTTTATAAATCTTTAACGATTATCTCTCTTTTTTAAAAGTCCTGAGGTTAGGGGCCATGTCTGTTTTGCTCATGATAATGTTTTGATCCTTAACAGATTATACTACTTAAGTGTATACAAACATATTAATAATATGTTTGATTGACCGGAGACATGAATAAATAATCTCAGACGAGTCTCACATAACCTTGTTTGTAAGTTGAGACAATTTCTAAGACACCTCAAGGACCCAACAGTGTCTGCTGTAATGCAGGGACAGCTAGAGAATGGTGAGTGACATGAGGGTAAATGTAGGAATTTTCTTTAGGGGGGTACCTATTCTTTTAGTCTGAATAACTTTCTTCTCTAATTATTACAGCTCAGAGGAATGTTTCTCCCACCACAGCATGACTAATACCACAGATGGAGCACTTGTCTGATGTTAACTGCGGATAGCTAGGCAGAACACTGACCTGTGGCAAGAATTTTGATGGGGGCTGGATAGCCTGATGTTTTCTCTCACAAGATCAAATGATGTTCTGTTGCATTTTGTGATAAAGAAGGGGAAATGCTTGGGTAATATTGTTAAATGGCACCTACTTCATTTATTTATTTTTTCTGTTTTACTCTTTTTTTCTTAAAGAGGTCTACTCTTGAATTGTTTTATTTTCCTCTGATTATATGTGTCCCTGTTTCTACGTCTCCGATTCTGAATTTTTGCAAGTTCCATATTCAGTTGAAATGAAGTACAGCTGAGTGAGAACAAATGCAAAAAACAAACAAAAAATCACAGAATAGATGCTTTTGTTTCTTCTTTATTGTAATATTTCTCTTCTCTATCCTGCAGCTTGTGTCCCTACCCCAGTTGCTCATCTCTATATAATCCTCAAGAGAAAGAACAGTGGGGAAGTTCTAAAGGCCCCATCCCAGTTTCTAACCAGGAAGGAGGGAAAGGGTCAAGTGAGGGATGAGGGTCCACTAACATTTGAGGACTTACTGAGTGCCAGGAACTTACATACATAATCTCATTTAATTCTCGCAGAGGACCTATTCTATGGGTAAATGGCATTAACCACTGCCTTCCGGCCCGCCCCACCCACCCCCACCCACCCCCACCCACCTCAGCCCATTTTCTAGTTGAAGAACCTGGGGTTTAGAGAGGCTAAGCATTCTGTCCATAGTTAAACCAGGAGTCTGTGACAGAGCTGGAATTTAAATTTAAATGTAGGTTTGACTCCAAAACCCATATGATTCTCACCTCAGTTACTTGTAGAGAAAGAAACATGAAATGTGCAGAATAAAACTCAACAGGAGATAAATCTCTTCCCAGCTGATCAGGTAATACAACAGTAGTATTAGAGTGAAGTTTCGCACCTTATTTCAGTTGCAGTGGATTTTCTAATTCCAAAAATGTATAGAAATTTCACTAGGGCCATAAATCTGTTTTTTGCTTAGGAAAAAAAAATAGAAACAACAAAAAAGATAAACTTAAGACACACAATTGCAGTGCCGACACAGAGATGCACTGGGAATTGTGTTTTGCCAACACATCAGTGGCCCTCTGTGCTTCAGGTTTTCCAAATGAGTTTTTGTATTTACTTGCTCTCATGACAAAACCTCTCAGAACACTCCTCGGTCATTTAAAAATCCATGTTGACACAAGCTTTTCTGGAGTTGCTTGTAATTCCATAGTAACCAAGAGCCTCTCCTAGATGTTTTCTTGGCTTTATTCATCTGTTTGCCCTTCATTTTAGAAATCTGCAACAGTGTTGGTTTTGCATAATCTCAATTCTTTCATTTTGCCCAGAGGCCTAAAGTGTGCAGAGAATTGGGGAATTGAATGAAAAAATTGAGGTAATTATCTGAACATACATATGAGAACCTGTTATCACTCAGAATGAAAGGTAACTGTCTTCAAATTTCTGTTTCATTTGGACTAAGAAGACAACGAGATTGCAATCTTTCCCTTCTCATGCATAAATCATTGAGTTACACATTTGCAAGGAGGAAGGTGTCACTGAAGTACTTGTTTAAAAATAAATATTGCTTTTCACAGAAAGGCTAAATTCGTTCTCCAGGGAGCTGTAGTCATGGCAATGACACTTCAGAACTAAAATCAACAGTACTTTCTTTGATGAAGTTAGTTATTGCATGCTTCACATAAATAAACATAATTTTTCTATTTAGTATTTAAACCATCAAATTATGTTTTTGGACATTATTGTCTACAGTTCATAAGTTTCTTCTCCTTAAAAATATCTGTGATTTCTTCTTACCTGATCATACTGTGACATCATATTATGAGTAGATCAGTGACTCAATACAATACTCATCAGTTTTATCTGACAAAAAAAGTTTGACATCGTTAATAACTATTTTGTCAGACAAAACTGATGGGCATTAAATTTAAGATGCTTTTCTTTCATATTTGTAGGTAGGTGGTAATAGTTTATTTAACACATTGTTTGCATAGTGAGAGTCACACTTTTTGATTTTTTTTTTTTTCAGGTAAGAAAATTTCTCAGATTTTAAATATTTTCCCCTGGCTATACATTTTTGAAATTTTCTCCAAATATCCCTAGTTCAAAACATCCCTAATTCAAACATTCCTAATTCAAACATCCCTAATTCAAAATTTGCAAAGAATACAGTTAATATGTTGTGTTCCATGACCACAGAATTTTTCCCTGGTTACACATTTTTGAAATGTTTGGAGAACATTTCAAAAATGAACGAGAATACAAACATTCCTAATTCAAAATCTGCAAAAAATACAATTAATGTGTTCCATATTCATATATACCTCATAGAGCTCTTAAAATATATGCATCTACGTGCCGTTTTTCACATTTAACGTATCTTGAGTATTTTTCAACAATGCTATCTTTTAAAAATCTGACTTATAATAACTGAATATACCATTTTGTATCCTACATGTTTTATAATATATTTAATAATATACTCTATAGAATTTGACTTTGACTTGTAGATATATATTCTTTATAAATTATTGTTTCTATTTGTATATTTTTTAAAATATTTTTTTAAAGAAAAGTGAGAATAATTTGGTAGTTTGGAAGTTTTCTTATGGCTTGATCTTTTAGAAAATACAGCCAAAAATACCAATGATGTATTTTTTTCACTTTCTTCTGAAACATTATTTCATTTATCTTATCTTTAATAAAAGATAATTAGGTTTTTACTTAGTAAAGAAAACTGCCAATACCTGTGATATCAAATAACACCTTTATTTAAAAATATTGTAAGTGTAAATAAGATAATAATGTTCAGGCTTTTGATATATAATAGATTTCCCATAATCCTACAGCATAATTCATAACACTAATACTGTTCGATTGCTTTGTTTAGTTCTCTTCTCCACCTAAGATTTTATTAGGTAACTTTCTTTTTCGGAATTGAAACAATAAGCACTTTTATTCACTATTATCAGTTTTTCTGTTTTGAGCTTTTGGTTCCAAAGGAAGGAGACTGTGCATTTTCTGAAGGCCATGCTGGGTCTCTCCCAAGGTATGAGGGTAAGTAGTAAGCATGTGCTGAGTCCTCCTCTGCTCTCCCTCCTCTACCCACCACGCTGCCCTTCTGGAGCTCTCAGCAGCAGGGATAGCTGCTCTGGTACAGCAGGAGGAAAATGGATGTCTACAAATGGACTGTTTGCCTAGCAAACACTTCTGCTTGTTTTTAATACCTGTGGTTTAGATCCTCAATAACAGAAAAGAAAGCATTCCTGATGTAAGTAAGTTTTAATAGTATCTTTAAGACCCTAAGACAATTAGCTGCTATTGCTTAGAATTTACTAATGACTCCACTTAATTACTTGGTCTGTGCTGATGACTACTCATGACTTTATTATTTTTAAAGCTTTGTCATTATCTGTAAGCGCTTAAGAAAAAGAAGAAAAAGAAAAATAAAGAGAATTCCGTATCTCTCCATTTATCTCCACATTTGCTATAGAGTCTGGGTATTGAAGCAAAAAAAGGTATGTATAATGAATAATGACAGCACCAACATGGGAGACTGAAAATTTTACCTTCAGTTAGTTTCACATTTGAGTGTGCTTAGGGCTTCCTCAAAAGAGTCACCTATATATTTGGTAGTTACCCATTGATTGATAGACACTGCCTGTTATTGGATGAGCCTATAAATAGGCCTGTTTGAACAAGCAAAATTCCAGGAGAAGTTACAGAGCAGGTGATTTAGAGGAGTGGTCAGAGGAGATGAGATGGAATAGGAGTGAAAGGGCGGTCCAAAGGGAATCTCATGATGAGCAGGACAAAAGGCGAGAGTGTAGGTCAGAGCCAGACACAACAGTGTCGGTAAATATCAGGTGAATAAATGCGTGATGATTTTGTTTGAGATCTTGTTTTCAACTGTGCTCTTTGTCTTCTGTACTGTTTACTGTTAGATTCAGTGGAACATAACTGATGAGAAAGGTTGTGAATAAATCACCCCCATTTAATTAATCCCATGCTGGTTTTGCTGATGATCTTTTACCTACCAGTGTCCTCTTCAACAAGGTTGGGCAAAATACAGAATAATGAATTTAGCATAGCTTCTGTTAACTTGCCAACTATTTACCATATTTTTCCCTCTTAATTGTCAGATTTTTTTTCAGTGAAGATTAACAAGGCATTACTAATTTATAGAATGGCTTTTTCCATGCTTTTAAATGTTAATTTGCATTGACTAAAATGAAACTAGGGTCATCACTTTTCCTTTGATAATGTTCTTCCTTAATAGCTATTTGCATCAACCCATGTTGAGTGGGCATGTCCTAGTTTTCTAAAACTGAGCATGTTTGAAATATATTTTGAGATTCTTGGCTTTATTGAAGGGTTTGGAGGCATCCTGTATCCCTATGTATTTTATGTTCTGTTGAAAATTTCAGAAACATATGTTACAGGGGAAGAACACAGATAATTTATATAATCAGAACATTTTCTCAGCATGCATGAAATGTATTATACTATCTCTTGGCAGTATGGTTGTTTAAATGTATTATACTATTTCTTGGCAGTAAGGTTGCACAAAAGTCAAATATTCCAGTATTTTCTTTTATCTCTTTCTAAATCACCTTTGGCTTTTTCTATTTTATTTCAGCTGTGTTTGTACTTAGTGTTGCCTAATAGAGCACCTGCCTTGTGAACATTTAGACAGAATTTTACTTTTTCATTTAATCCAAAAAGCATGCCAATGTAAAAAGGTAATTGCAGTTTTGAAAGAGTGATATTCAATTATCTAATATAAGTTTAATAATAAATTTAAAATACAGTTGATGGGCTTACCAAATGTCTACTCACTCATATTCCAGTTGATGTTATATGTAAGATGCAGGGCCAGAGAATGCAATAGAAGCATGATAAAGGTAGGATTTTTCTGTGTCTCAACAGTTCAGGCAGGTAAGTCTATTCTTTTCTTTCCTACTATTATTCCAGGATGTCATGGATTTTCATGGATTGGGTGAAGAAGATAAATAGCTGCATACATAGGACTGACTGGGGTGTTTTAAAAATTGTGTTTGAGAACAATTGGGCCAACAAAATAAATTTTCTTAATAAGAGATTTTCAGCATGAAATGTTTAAACTATTGAGTTGATAATCAGCCTCTTGAAATTTCCTTCCTTCCTTCCTTCCCTCCCTCCTTCTTTCATTATTCCTTCCTTCCTTCTTTCTTTCATGTGGATTCTTACATAATTATTTTATACTTTGGATTATAATTCAATACTACTTTGTTAATTTTGTTGCTCAAATTGTTCCCTGATTTGACCATTGATAGTTGTCAGTTGGGTGTTCTGTCCCTTTGACATGTCACCAATATTGTTTTTGTTTTTATAAGCATTGTATACTTTGTGGTTGATATTGCATATTTACTTCCCCAATTGCATAAATCGTCATTTATCCAAGGAACACTGATTCCTTTTATTAGAAAGTTGTATTAGAAACCGAGATATGGGTACTAGGGTTCATTACCACTGGGGTGACCATGTTTCCAGGCCAACTCAAATGAAAGAATAAGAAAATATATGTGTATATCCTAGTATACTAGTCTATTAGGGCTGCTGTTAAAGATATCACAGACTGACTGGCTGGCTTACAAAACAACATTTTTTTTTCCCCCTCACAACTCTGGAAACCAGATGTCCCAGATCAAGGTACTGTGAAAAGAAAATAAATATTGGTGCCTCCAAATCACTAAACTAGAGGGAAAAGTCAATCTGGGAACTGCTTAGGGCAAACATGCCTCCCATTCTATTCAAAGTCACCCCTCTGCTCAATGAGATAAATGCATCTCTGGTTGTCTCTTTTGGAAAGGCTAATCAGAAACTCAATGCAATGGTTTGTCTCTCACCTACCTGTGACCTGGAAGCCCCTTCCCTGCTTGGAGTTGTCCTGACTTTGCTTCGAGTTGCCCCACCTTTCCAGACCAAAGCAATGTTCATCTTACATATGTTCATCGATGTCTCATGTCTCCCTAAAATGTGTGAAACCAAGCTGTGCCCTGGTCACCTTGGGCACATGTTGTCAGGACTTCCTGAACCTGTTTGTGCACGTCTTCAACCTCGGCAAAATAAACTTTCTAAATTAACTGAGACCTGTCTCAGACATGCAAGGCTCACAGTACCATCAGGGTTGGTTTCTTCTGCGGCCTCTCCCTTGATTTGCAGATAAGCACTTTCTTGTTTTGTCCTCACATGGCCTTTCCTCTGCATATGTAGAGGAAGGAAGATCTCTGGTGACTCTTCCTCTTCTTATAAGGAGACTAATTTTATTAGATTAAAGCTCTATATTTATGACTTCCCTTAACTTTTATTACATTTTTTGGGTCTGCCTTCACATGCAATCACATTGGGGTTAAGTTTACAACATACGAATTACATTTGTTGGAACAGTATACGATCCAATCTATAAGAACTAGCCTGTATATATTTAAAAGTGTTTTTATGGGTAACCATATGTTTCTATATCAAGCCAAACATGATATCATACTGATGTTATTTATCTAGTGCATTTTTTCATATTAGACATTATAATTTTAATCTCTAGATGTTTGATTTGGATCTTTTTAAACGTATTTTATGTTTCTGCTTAACTTTTTTGAACAGGTGAAATGTGGCTATATTAATAATTTTAGTTTTTTTTTTTTCTAATTTTATATCTGTCAATTCTGGGTCAGTTTCAACTGATCGTTTTTCTCATTATAGCATGTGTTTTCCTGTTAGTTTGCCTGCCTAATAATCTTTAATTAGGTGCCAGACATTGTGAATTTTACCTTTTTGAGTGTTGAATACTTTTATATTCCTAAAGATATTTTTGAGCTTTAGTCTGGGTTACTGCTGACTTATGTGGGAACAATTTAATTCTTTTAGGTCTTATTTCCAAGATTTATTAGGTGGGTTGAGATCAATGATCACTCTAGGGCCAATTATTTCCATTAAGGTAAGAACTTCTTAAGTAGGCTACCCAATATACGATTGTTTAAGGGTTTTTCTTCTCCTGCTGCTTAAAATAGGCACTATTTAGAGTTCTGTGTGATCAGTGGGCATGTAAGAATTTTAAGTGATTTTTTCCACAGTTTTGGAGAGTTACTTCAGATGCATGCATGTGCACCACACAGTAATGTGTACTGCATTATGGGGGGGTCTCTGAAGCTCTTTAGGGTCTTCTTCCTGTGAAGTTGTCTTATGTCTAGTACTTTAACCTGTGAAATTTAGCCCATCGTGGTCCCTCTGTATTCTCAGATATATCTGATTAGTTCAGTGAGTCTTCTAGTGTCTGATTGACTTATTTTCTCATGCATTGTGACCTGAAATCCTCTCAAGGAAACAATTTTATCAATTTTGGAGCTTACTTCATTTCTCATTCCTCAGGGAACATTTTTTTCTTCTTTCTTTCTTTTTTTAATTTTCTTTTCTTTTCTTTTTTCTTTTCTTTTTTTTTTTTTTTTTTTTTTTTAGAGAGAGAGAGTCTCACTGTTGCCCAGGCTGGAGTGCATTGGTACAATCTCAGCTCAATGCAATCTCTGCTTCCCAGGTTCAAGAGATTCTCAGCCTCCAAAGTTGCTCGGATTACAGGCATGCATTATCATGCCTGGCTAAATTTGTTGGTATTTTAAGTAGAGACAGGGTTTTGCCATGTTACCCACACTGGTCTCAAACACCTGGCCTAAAGTGATCCCCTTATCTTGGCCTCCCAAACTACTGGGATTACAGATGTGAGCCACCGCACCTGGCCCTTGGAGAGCATTTTATTGCATTGCTTGATGTCCAGTGCCTTGAAGGCTGATGTTCTACGTCTGTTTTGTTAGGGCTATTTGTTTGTTTTAGCTGGTAGGGTAGATTCAGTCCCTGTTACTCCACCTTGACCATAAGCAGAAGTTCTATACCATATTTTCTTATTTTCTTGCTTTGCCTGTATTTGTTGCACACCTCAATAAATAGGCAAGTTTATTTAATAAATTTAACTCATCATTGTTCTTGTCATATTTTTCTACTTATGCTTTAAATTTACTAGCCACTGCCTTCCTGAAAATTTATTTTTCTCCTCCTTTGGCTTCACCCTCTAGCCACCATCTGATCCTTGTCCTTCATATCTCAGATGTGCATTTTGAAAGCAATGTCTATTCAAACTGCCTCCACATTCCTATCTCCCCAACTTTCTTCAGAGTAATCTGCATAGTGCATGATCCACACAGATGAATTCTTGCTGGCTAAGATCATTAATGACTTTTATGTAGAAAATCTAACTAACAATTTTCAGTTTATATCAAGTTTTGTTCTATATTTCATGTAGTAGCCTTTCATACCTTCTCTAAAAAGTATAAAATTTTAATGATGGAGCTAAAGAAAACAACTTTAATAAATCAAAAGCTGCAACAGGTGAGAAATGTGATATATAATATTAATGTTTTAAAGTAATAGACTAACCTGTACGTGCATGCAGTACACGTACTGAGAGCATGTGGTATTTGTTTTTCTGTTCCAGCATTAGCTTTCTGATGATAAGGGCTTCCAATTCCAACCATGTCCCTGCAAAGACATGATTGCATTACTTTTTATGGCTGCATAGTATTTCATGTTGTGTATATGTACCGCATTTTTTTCATCCAGTCTGTCATTGATGGGCATTTTGGTTGGTTCCATGTATTTGCCATTGTGAATACTGCTACAATGAACATACACATACATGTATCCTTATAATAGAACAATTTATATTCCTTTGGGTACATACCCAGTAATGGGATTGCTGTGTCAAATGATATTTCTACCCCTAGGACTTTGAGGAATCAGTACAGTCTCTTCCACAATGGTTGAACTAGCTACATTCCCACCAACAGTGTAAAAGCATTCCTATTTCTCCACAGCTTCACCAGTATCTGTTGTTTCTTGACTTTTTAATAACTGTCTTTCTGACTGGCATGAGAAGGCATCTGAATGTGATTTTGATTTGCATTTCTTTAAAGATCAGTGATGTTGAGCTTTTTTTCCATGTTTGTTGGCCACATAAATGTCTTCTTTTGAGAAGTGTCTGTTCATGTCCTTTGACCACTTTTTAATGGGGGTTTTGATTTTTTTTCTTGTAAATTTGTTTAAGCTCCTTATAGATTCTGAATATTAGACTTTTGTCAGATGGATAGATTGCAAAAATTTTCTTACATGCTGTAGGTTGTCTGTTCACTCCGATGATAGTTTATTTGATGTGCAGAAGCTCTTAATTTACTTAGTTACCGTTTGTCAATTTTTGCTTTTGTTGCAATTGCTTTTGATGTTTTTGTCATAAAATCTTTGTGCATGGCTATTCCTGAATTGTGTTGCCTAGATTTTCTTTCCTCTAAGGTTTTTATAGTTTTGGGTTTTACATTTAAGTCTTTAGTCCGTCTGGAGTTAATTTTTGTATAAGGTATAAGGAAGGGGTCCAGTTTCTTTCTTTTTTTTTTTTTTTTTGCATATAGCTAGCCAGTTCTCCCAGCACCACTTAATAAAGAAGGAATGAACAACACTTACTAGGGCATGTCATGGTGGGAGGTGCCGGGAGAGGGAGAGGCCAGGATAAATAGCCAATTCATGTGGGACTTAATACCTAGGTGATGAGTTGATAGGCACAGCAAACCACCATGGCACACGTTTACCTATGTAACAAACCTGCACATCCTGCATATGCATCCTGGAACTTAAAATAAAATTAAACAATATTTAAAAAATAATCAATCTGTGTGATCCAAACCACTAAATTCGTGGTAACTTGTTAGGGCAGTATATTAGCCTGTTCTCACATTGCTTTGAAGAAATAACTGAGACTGGGTAACTATAAAGAAAAGAGATTAAATTGACTCACAGGTCCACATGGCTGGGGAGGTATCAGGAAACTTATAACCATGGTGGAAGGGGAAGCAAACATGTCCTTCTCACATGCTGGCAGAAGAGCAAAGTACAGAGCAAAGAGGAGAAAAACCCCTTATAAAACCATCAAATCTTTTGAAAACTCACTCACTATCATGAGAATAGCATGGGGGAACCACCCCTGTGATCTAATCATCTCCCATGAGATCCCTCCCCTTGCGTGTGGGGATTACAATTTGAATTACACTTCAAGATAAGATTTGGGTAGGGACAAAGAGCCAAATTATATCAGGGAGCAAAAGAGACTACATCAACCTTTTGTAGTGTTACTACGATGATTCTACTATCTTGGTTGCAAAAAAATCTTCAAAGAATTAAATCTCTTTACTCAGTGTCACATACAAGACCCCACAAACTCATCTCTACCAACTGCTCCAGCTGCATTTTTTACCATTTCTAAAGTTATATCCTGCAATAGCCTTATAAAAATAGTTATGTTCTTTGATAAACAGGACTTGTTTCCATGTAATTTCCTCTGTTTAGAAAATCCTTCTAGTTTTTCTGCACATTTATAATCTTGTATCAAGAGTTGGATCACAGTTTGTCTGCTGTGTGTATAACCACCATTTCCTCCATGGGCATTCTTATTGCTGGATCCTCTCAAACTCCATTGCAATCTGTGGAAACCTACATATTAGCAGTTATTTACATACATCATGACTTCTAATCATTTATTTTCCTCAGTAGGCTAAAGTCCATGGGAAAAGATGGTTCTCAGAAAACTGAAATGAAGAAAATACAGACTCAAAATTAAGGTGACTGTTCACTAAGAGCATTAAGATTCAGTGGCTCAGATGAATCTCATCTTCCAATAGAGTATTTGATAAATAAACATAATCCAATGTCTTTTAGAATGCTTGGAAAAATTAATTCTTAAATATTGTATTCTCAATTTTCAAATGTATCCATGTATAGAAAACAGCATGTCTTGTATCTAATGTGATTTGGCAGTGCATTGACAGATCTTGTTTTATATATGAACTCCAGTGTCAAATGAATTAATCCATAGTAAGACTAGAAATTAGAAACATTTAGATGTGCTTGATATCTCACTATGGACTTAGTGCTTGAGGAATTTAGGTGATAATATTGTTTTTATTGTATGTTGATCCTGCTTAAACATATGAAATGAAATTTGTCTCTTTACCATTGATAATTATGCTTGAGAGAATATTTTTGGACATAGCTCCCAGAAAGTTTAACGTTGATCTTTGCATGGTCACATTAACCTCTCAGTTTGAGGAAACACAGATTAATTCCTCAGTCTGAGGGGTTAATGTTTCCATGCAAAAAAAAAAAAAACTGAAACTTAAAATTTCTCTTCTCAATATACTATGTGATTCCATTTATCTGAATTCCAAGAGCTGCAAAATAACCTAAGGTGAGCAAAATTGTGATGTAGAACCCCAAAGAAGGAACTGTAGATTGATTAGCAAGGGATAAGAAAACTTATTGGAGTATGGAGTGATTTAGCAGCCCCAAAGTGACCAATGACTTTATTTGAATTACTTTATTGTAGTTATTTCCTCTCCCTTTTCAATATTTTTTTTTCAGAATTGGTGTTGACCTTAAAGCATAACAATGAAGAGAGTTCCACTGATTAGTTGTCCTTGTCTAAACCTTTCACATTTTTTCACTTTTCTTCATTATATTAGTTTCATAACACGGTGCACATCTGTACATAATAAATGCCATAGAAATACTAATCCAATTTGGTGTGTTACAAGCATAAAGAAAAAATAGAAATAAATATTTCTATTTATCATCTCTTCATCATTAACAATGTTAATTTTTAAAAAATGTCTTTCAGTGATCCTTTTTATGATCATTTGAAGCAATACAATGCCACATAACTTCACTCATTTCCAAAAAATAAGTTATCTCCTTATATTCTAAGAGTGTGCTTTAGAAAACTGAAATATGAAACTAGATGCCGAAGTTTTACATTTGCTATTGCAAATCCAGGTAATTAAACCAATAAATTTAAATCAAAGTTAAAGAAGGTAATAATGAGTTTGGTCATAGTAATATAAACTAATTGTGTTGAGAAGGAATGTGCAGTAACTAAAATGATTCAACAGTTCTAATTAAGGCAGTAGTGAAAAACGCAATTACAGGCAGAATGCCGAATGACCTAATTTTTCCTCCCTTTCCCACTTTTGAAGTAGCTTCACCAAATGAGTTGCCCTCTTTTCCATGTTTATTTTATAAACTGTGGTGATTAAAACTTAAAATGCAAGTGAAGAAACATCATAACACACAAGTCATTTAAAACACCAATGTCTGATTACCCAAGAGTGTGCTTTGTATTGAATTAAATAATATATTGCTGTGTTGCTGAGTAGGCTATTAATCGTACATATAGAATTTCTAATATGTAATCTTTTGGCATTTGAATTATAAATTAAATTCACTGTAATTGTTCTAGATAGGTCCTCTTTGTTCTCACTTGGAGCTAATTAAACCCAATATGATCACATGAAATTGAGCGATAGTTAAAACTACAAAATACTTTGTTCAAAAAAGAAATCTTTAACAGAAGACATACTAAGGAATCATTTGGTTTAGTACATAGTTTCATTACTTTTTCAAAGGTAGTATTGTCAATGTTGACCATGTTAGACCCTGGTTCTATAAGTATTTCCAAATGGATTACAAATCACATGGAAGGAAACAG
>NW_022437007.1:8735173-8839840 GCF_009761245.1 Sapajus apella | reverse complement strand
GTGGTTTTGATTTGCATTTCTCTGATGATTAGTGATGTGGAGCATTTTTTATATGTTTCTTGGCCCCTTTTATGTCTCTTTTTGAGATGTGTTTGTTCCTGTCTACTTTTCAATGGGGCTATTTGCATTTTTCTTGCTGATTTGCTTAACTTTTTTATAGATTCTGATAGTAGCTCTTTGTTGGATGCAGAGTTTGCAATTCTTTTCTCCCATTCTGTAGGTTCTCTGTTTAATCTGTTGGTTATTTCTTTTGTTTTGAAGAAATTCTTTAGTTGAATTAAGTCCTATTTGTCTATTTTTGGTTTTGTTGCATTTATTTTTGAGATCGTGGTCAAGAATTCTTTGCCCTAGGCCAATGTCCAAAATAGTTTTTCCTAACTTTTTCTAACATTTTTATACTTTGAGTTCTTATATTTAAATCTTTAATTCATCTTGATTTAGTTTTTGTATATGGTTAGAAGTAGGGATGATCCAGTTTTATTCTGCATATGGCTAGCCAGTTTTGCAGCACCATTTATTGAACCGGATGGCCTTTCACTATATATTTTTGTTGACTTTGTTGAAGATCAGTTGGTTTTATGTGAGTGGCTTTATTTCTGAGTTTTCTATTCTGTTGCATTGATCTGTGTGTGTGTGTGTGTGTGTGTGTGTGTGTGTGTGTGTGTGTGTGTTTTCGCACCATTATGCTGTTTTGGTTACTATAGCCTTGCAGCTAGTTTGAAGTCAGATAATGTAATGCCTCTGGCTTTGATCTTTTTGCTGAGGGTAGCTTTGGCTATTCAGCCTCATTTTGGGTTCTATATGAATTTTAGAATAGATTTTTCTAATTATGTGAAAAATGATATTGGTAATTTGAGAGGAATATTATTGAATCTGCAGATTATTTTGGTGATATGGCCATTTAAATGATACTGATTCTCCCTATTCATAAGCATGGGGTATTTTTCCACTTGTTTATGTCATCCCTGATTTCATTCAGCACTGTTTTGCAATTCTCCTTATAGAGGTCTTTCACCTCCTTGGTTAAATGCATTCCTACATATTTGTGTGTGTGTGTGGCTATTGTAAATGCGAATGAGTTCTTGAGTTGGTTCTTAGTTTGAGCTTTGTTGTCGCATAAAAATGCAATTGATTTTTGTGCATTAATTTTGCATCCTAAAACATTATTGATATTGTTTATTTGGTCTAGGAGTCTTTTGAAGGAATCTTTAGGATTTTCCAGGTATAAGATCATGTCATCTGTGAACAGAGATAATTTGACTTCCCTTTTTTTCAGTTTAATTCCTTTTATTATTTACTCTTGCCTGATTGTTCTGGCTAGGACTTTCAGTACTATGTTGAATAGGAGTGATGAGACTGGGCACCCTTCCTTGTCTTATTCCAGTTCTTAAGGGGACTGCTTTCAGCTTTTCTCCATTCAGTATGACGCTGGCTGCAGTTGTGTCACTTTGAGCCTGCACTGGTTTCCCTAGAAAATTTTGGGCATTATCTTTTGGGAAAAAACTTCTTTAATATCTATGATAAAAATAGTTACATCTTTCTTAAATTTGTGTTTGTGCCATCTGTTTTTCATTTTCTTTTTCCCAGTTGCTGGTCACATACTTTTTTTCCTCTCTTTTAATTTTCTACTTAAGAAATTGCCATTTTAAAGTTAATTGGTATTAAAGGTTGTCTTTGTGTACAAAGCTCTTACATTTTTTCTTAGCTTATTTGATTTTAAATTTAAGAATTATAAATTTCTAAGTTTTATGTACTCAAATACTCTGTACATATATTTAAACACACACACACACACACACACACACACACACACACACACACAGAGAAAGTCAAATAAAGTCTTCGTTCTTGAACACACCTCTAATATCTTATCATTAGGGAATTTGATTTTGCTGCTTTATCTTGCAGGTTTTATTTATTTTTGGGTAGTTTCTAAGATAAACTGAAGAGCAGATAGTCATATCACAATTTAGGAAAACCAGAGATGTTACTAAATATTAAGTTTTACTAATTATTTTAAGAATATCGATAATCACAAGGCACAAGAAATGCAGGAAGAATCAACACCGGTTCTCACATCCTTCTTTTTGCCGCCTCAATATGCACTGGTACAGAATAACATGTGAGATCTGTAAGCTGCATACGCTTACCCAGGAAAGAGAGTTTGCCTTAGTCCATTTGGGCTATTATAAAATATGTCATAGATTGGGTAACCTCCAAACAACCAAAATTTAATTTCTTACAATTCTGGGAACTGGAAAGTCCAAGATCAAGGTACTAGCATATTGGATGCCTGGTGAGAGCCAGCTTTCTGTTTTGTGGATGGTTCCTTCACATGGTGGAACGTTTAAATAAGCTCTCGGGGCCTATTTTATAAGGGCACTAATACCATTTGTGAGGGCTCTGCACTCATGACTTAATCACCTGTCCAAAGGCCTCATCTCCTAATACCGTTACATTGGTGGGGGAAGTGAGTGGAGGAAATGTGGAAGAGAATTTCAACATATAAATATGGGGTTAACACAAGTGATCAGATCATAGCAGAGTTGTTTTGATTTTTAAATATTTCCATTTTATACTCTGAAAGTTACATAGCTTATGTGACATTTTCCTGGGAGCCATATGCCATACATCCATTGATACAAGTTTTGCTTACCAGATACAAACTTAAAAAGACCAAGCACGTTTTGCTAAAGTAGTCCAGACATTAGGACTCTCCTTCTAGAATATACTATCAGAGTCTTTTAAAGGAGTCATTAGCAATTTTTTCAAGAAATGTTGATTGCGTTGACTGTTATTTTTCTCGAGCCATGTAACTGTATTGGGGAATTAATCCTTGAGATCGGCCAGGTGCAGTGGCTCACACCTGTAATCCCAGCACTTTGGGAGGCTGAGGCAGGTGGATCACTAGGACAAGAGTTCAAGACCAGCCTGGTCAAGATGGTGAAACCTGGTTTCTACTAAAAATGCAAAAATTAGCCTGGCATGGTGGCATGCTCCTGTAATCCCAGCTACTCAGGTGGGTGAGGCAGAGAATTGCTTGAACCTAGGAGGCGGAGGCTGCAGTGAGTTGAGATCGCACCACTGCACTCTAGCCTGGGCAAGAGTGCGGCAGCTCCATCTCAAAAAAAAAAAAAAATCCTTGAGTTGACCTAGTCCTGTCCAACACCTTGACTGAAATGTTTTGAGAAACTCAGCAGAAGGAACACAGTCAAATTATGCCCAGATTCTGATCTACAGAAAATATGAGATAATAAATGTCTGTTGAACTAAGTGGCTAACTGTTGAGGTAAGTTTTTACATGGCAATAGGTAACTGATACATATTTTGGTACCTAGAAGTAAGTGTTGCCATACAAATATGGGAGTGGCTAAAAATGTGGGAGTGGCTTTCTATCCAGGCAAAAGAAAGAGGCTGAAGTTATTTTGAGGAGCTCATTAGAGAAAGGCTAAATTGCCTTGAACAGACTGTTAGTAGAAGTCTGGACTTTAAAGATGCTGTCAGAGAGAGCTCAAAAACAAGTTACCAAGATGTTATTGGAAACTGGAGGATGGGAATCTTCGATATGCAGCAAGAGAAAGTTTACCCATACTATCCCCTGCAGGAACGTGAAATGTAGGAAGTATGTCTAATGGACTGTATGATGTAGCTAAGATGATTCCCAAGCAGCATGTTGAAGGCGCTGCCTGATTTCTTCTTCCAGTCTATTATAAGGGGAGCATGACAGTGAGAAGAAGATTGTTGAAAATAAGGAGCCAAAACTTGATGGTTTGGGACATTTTCGACGTCTTTGATTTTCAAGTGATGCTAAAATTAAGATTATCTTCTGGTTAATTTCAGGGTATTACTAAAAAAGCATGACCTGGAGATGAATCTGGGAGTGTGACTGTAACATCTTTGGGCAAGCTATTAGAAAGATCAATGGCAGTTCCCCAGAGGAGCTTTTGGTCACCAAAAGACATTTTAAAGAGAAGTTTAAGGGCTTTAATTTAAGAAATTTGTGAGAAAGATTTTTGTCTAATGGAATAAACCCCAATAAGATTCACAGGAGGCCCACAAGGTGACAGTGCCTAGTGAAAAGGGATTGGTGGATTCCCTTATGCTCCCACAATTACACTGCCAGTAAGCCACATGAGAAAATTACTCAGCTCAGAACAAGTGTTACCTTTCATGAAAAAGAAGTGACTCAGATGGCAGATCTAAAAGCCCAGATAGAGATGGAGAGAGCCAATCAGGATTATGAGACCTAAGGAAGGAACTGGCAAATGTGCCAATTGCTACCGACCAGTGATTCATGTTTTGTTCCCATTTTTCTTCTAGTTCCTTCCCCACTTTGGGACAGGATAGAAGGATAGTGGTAGGAAAGGAATTGGGAGCACAAGACTCCACAAACTGCCACATACATAACAATATGTTGAGTAAAGGAAACTAGACACAAAAGGCTGGATGCTATGTAATTCCATTTACACAGAATTTAAACACTAGCTAGAGAAGCTTACTGTTGTTTGATTTCAGGATAATAGTTATCCTTGATAGTGGAAGGGATAATAATTGCACTGCATTGTATGAGAGGGGTTCTGCTTTTTCATCTGTATGCTGAATACATGAGTATGTTCACTTTATGAAACTGTAAACTACTAGGTATTTTCACTTTTTCAACTGTAGGCTAACATTTAATGCACTTTTATATATCTAAGTTGCAATTCAGTAAATTTAAGTAAGAAAAATCAAGATTTTAAGGATAATATATAGTAAATAATAATGCATACAAAAAGAGGTAAAATTTCTTTAGGAAATATTTTAAACTTAAGCTAGGAGAAAGAACAGGTTTGGTTTTAAAATTATTTCTAGGAGTAATTGTGTTATAGATAAAATAAAATATTATAAATTATACATACCTTGTGATGCTAAGATCAAAACAAAATGCCCATAAATTGTGTTATTTAAGACAATTTACCTTAAGCTAAAAAGGGACTTTATTGTTGCATATGGTTGGTTAGTACTTGGATTAACTCCCTGAATCAAGAAGAATGCTGAAAGAATCGGAATATGTCTCTTTCCTTTTTTTTTTTTTTCCACCTCTCATTTTTCTTCTTTTACTTTGCCTTAATTTTTGTAAAAAGCCACTGTGGTTGAATGTTCGTGTTCCACTTTCCCACCCCTAAGAAATGCCTATGTTGAACTCTTTACCCGTACGATAATGGTGTAGGAAATGGAGCCTTTGAGAGGTGAATAGATCATGAGGGTGGAGCTCTCAAGAACGGGATTAGTGCCCTTGTACCTGCAAGAGATTGCTCATTCCTTCTATAATGTGAAAACACAGCAAGAAGGAGCTTTGTGAGGAAGTGGGATCTCACTAGATATTGAATGTGCTGGTGCCCTATTTTGAACTTCCCAGACTCCAGAAATGCAAGAAATAAATTTCTTCTTCTTTTCTTAAGCCACACAATTTATGATATTTTATTACAGCAGCCCAAACTAAGACACAGATTCATTTCCTGTAGTGGAGGAGACAGCTTCTCACAACTCAGATTTTATCCTATTAATATGAAATATCTTTCTCTGTGCCTTGGTTTTTTCATCTATTAAATGGGGATTATAGTACTTAGCTTACAAGGTTTTTGTGAAAATTGGATGGGTTATTCAAGTGTTCAGAAGGGTGCCTGGCACATAGTAAAACTTGGGTTTGGCAATCCAGCCTGGACTTTTCCTTTTGATCTAGTCTCAAATATCTAATTGCCTGGCTGAGATCTTTATTGAGATGCCTAAAAGATGTATTTAACATTTCCCAAACTGAGTTCCTGGTATTCTCTCCACACCTGCTTTTCTTGCAGTTTTTCAATATCGGTATACTCAGTTTTTCTTGTTACTTGTGCTGAAAATCATCCTTGACTATTGTCTTTCTCCCAAATTCCACATCAAATTTATTCAGCAAATCATGTCAGTTTGATTGATACTGTTGGATAGAACTTTCTATATTGATGGAAAGGATCTATATTTGTGCTGTCTAATATGGTCGCATGAGTTGATATGGCTATTGAGCCTTCAAAATGTGGCTAACGTAACAAAGATTTATTTATTTATTTGATTTTTAGTAACTTAATGCAATTGATAAAACCCATGGTTCCGGAAATGTTTACTGAGACATCCTGGGGTGCCACAGTAACTCATATAGGTGCCATGGTGTATTTTAAATTTTCAAAGAAAAATGGAAACATTCAACATCTCTTCGACACTATCTAAACTACGAGCTCAAGATAGTTCCAAAATTAGATTATGACACAATCTTCTCAATGATCTTACATCTTTTTGAGCGTAGGGTTTCCATCATTATTTCCAACAAAAGTCAAATATTGCTGGAAAATCAACATAAAATAGGAAATAAGGTTGACATTTTCCAATTAGATTTCAAAGATTAAGAAGTTGTATAGTATGTAACTGATACACATAACCCATTATCAAATGTTGTTTAAAGGAAAAATAAAAATATTAATTTTTCCTTTAATTTATGTATAGCACTTTTTCAAACATCTACTAAGTTGCTGGGCTATTAATGATGATTAAATTGTGTAGTCCTAACCACTTGATAATTGAAATGGTTGGAGATTTTTGGCCTAGGACATTGAAAATATTACTTAGATATTATACAAGAGTGCTATAATCTGAGAAAATGTAGGAACTTGTGGAGTTAGATTGTTTGTTGTCTATTTTGGTTTTTATTATTTACTGTAGCTTTGCTTTTAATTTTTATAACTTTAGAAAACATTGTAGGAAAATGGTGTAATGAAGTTCTTAATGCCATAAAAATTATTTATAAAAGTGAAGTTGTAGTTCTGGTCTGAGCCATTCTTTGTTTACCACCAACAGAACTTGGAAGCAATATTAAGTTTGGATTAATAACAAATGATGATCAAAAACTTTTTTACAAAATAGTGAGGTTTTGGTTTCAGGAGAACTTCAAAACACAGTTTTAAAACCCTTTGGATATGACAAAACCCAACTGAATACTGCCAAGGCACTGTTTTCCTAATTTACACTGAACTCATCAAAATGTTTGGTAAATGCTACAGCATTTGATATCCAAAGAGCTTTATGAGATTTTACATCTGGAAATTCTAAAGTTTTATAAGTAATCCTTTAACGTTTTTAGAAAGCATGTGGTACTAGAACATCAAATTTGGCTTTATTTTGGTATAGTTTAGAAACCAAGGGCAGTAAACTAATGAAACAATTTTGAGTGCCCCTCTTGTGAGATGTTTCAACAAGGTATATTTGAGTTGTCCTTAATGAAATAGTATTTCAGTAATTAAAAAGCTGAGTAATAGTAAAATATTTTATGTGTTTTCTTTTACTGGCAATACTCTCATTCTGAAAACGAAAAATTACATTTTAATCATTTTGTAATCTCTCTTTAGCATAGTAAGCCATATTGGCTAATTAATGATCTTATTTTTCATTGGCAAAACTGTAAAAGCCAACTTAATAGCCTCGATCACAGTATTTTGAATGTAATAAATGCTGTCTCTACCCTTGAGAATGTGTCCTGCGCCAACCATCCATTAACATGTTAAAAAACAAAAGCTTTAAAGAATGCATTAGATCATGTCTACAAAAGGCAAATGTTTTCTAATCGTACTGTGTTGTTTTGCCTAACTTTAAAATGGCCTCTACATAAGGCATTTGTGAAATGAAATTCAACTCAAAGCAAATACTAAATTTGAGTGATCTTATTTATATTTAACATTTAGCTCACTAAAACACAATGTGTGGTTCTCTTTGATACACAAAGATAATGTGATATCATTAAGACATTTTTTACTTTGAATTATATGAAGCTGCTATTATTAAGGAAAATTGTGGTCAGTTATAGGCAATTTCTGTGGCTGAACCTGTATCTGGTTATGAACCTGTCAATACGGAAAGTACTGTTTCTAGAGGAATCAACTTTTGAGGAAAACATAGTTTTCATGTTTTAAAAAAAGCTGTTTATATCACTATCATATTTTTCTACTATAAACACTTTCTTAAGCTGGAAATACATTTCAAGTCTTAATTGTTTGATTCCAACAGTCAGGGTAGCCAGGTCCTGAGATTATAATCCTGAATCTCAGTGGATTACACATAATAAATTTAAATTTCACTCATGCTACTAGTCTGCTCTACATCATTGTAGGACTCAAGCTGATGAGACACTATAGTCATGGAGACAGAAAGGGGAAAACAGTGAAGAACAAATTGGCTCTTAAAACTTCCGTTGAAAGTTTTAAGACAATTCCCTTGTGCTCACATTTCGTTGGCCAGAGAAAGCATTGCAAACTACATCTACAAAAGTGAAGAAACATAATTCTGCCAGGTGCTCCAAAAGTTAGAGAACAGAATATTGGTAAATGACTACAGTACTGGCACTTTAAGTTAGAGCTCTTAGATTATGTAAGATCCACCATAGAGCCCAAACCTTCAGGAGCCTGGTGTTAACACCAAATTCAACTAGGAAGGATATTTTAGGTGACACCTAAAAATTAGTTCATCCAAATAAGATAGTGGTACAAATCTTTCTCCATACTACACAGTATTTTTTTACTGCATTTGCAAAATTTTATGCATAATGAATTTTTATATCTCCAGCACTGATGTTTTATTTTTAGTTACAGGCCCTTCCTTAGTTGAATTTGGTGTAACACCAGGTTCCTGAAGATTTGGGTTCTATGGTGGATCTTACATAATCTAAGAGCTCTAGCTTAAAATGCCAATACCATAGTCATTTACCAGTATTCTCTTCTCTAACTTTTGGAGCACCTGGCAGAATTATGTGTCTTCACTTTTGTAGATATTTATTCAAAGAATAAGGTATTGAAATGGAAATATGTATTTCATAGTAAAATATATGCATGTTCAAGTAGATAAAGCAGGACAAGATTTTTAAAGGAAAAGAATTGTTTTGTGATAATTATTCCTGGCTATAAGCACCAATAACAAAGGTGGCACCAATTAGTTTGAAGAGGCAATTGTTGGGCAGATGTTTTTGCCAAAGTATATTTTGTGTTTGGTTATCATGGCCTTTTGCAAGGTTGTTGGTAGATTTGGCTGTGTCCCAACCCAAATCTCACCTTGAATTGTAATAATCCCCACGTGTGAAGGGTGGGTCCAGGTGGGGATAATGGAATCATGGAGTCAGTTTCCCTACTACTGTTCTCCTCGTAGTGAGTAAGTCTCAGGAGATCTGATGGTTTGATAAATGGGATTTCCCCTGCACAAGCTCTTTGGCCTGTCACCATGTAAGATGCAACTTTGCTCTTCATTCACCTTCTGCCATGATTGGGAGGCCTCCCCAGCCATGTGGAACTGTGAGTCAATTAAACATTTTCCTTTATAAATTACCCAGCCTCTGGTGTGTCTTTATTAGCACGGTGAAAACAGACTAATACCGTTGTGGTTTTTGAAGATTTTTTTGTGATAGTTTTTGTTATCAGTCATGCATGAGAACCCTTTCTTCATGGCCTTCCATAGATCCATTTGCCAGGATGTTTTAAACACAAGTGACTCCATTTTTATTCTGGTAACTTTCACATAGGCTTAGGTTTGGTTAACATATTCTGCAGAAGAAGAGGACCCTATAAACCAGTGGACATAATCTGAACCAGAGTCAGATTTGACTGCTTCATGGAGCCAAATTGAGTGTTGACTATGACTTGACATTGTGTTTACGCCAAGTAGTCAATTGGATGATATTGATTCAGCCAAGACTGGGGGAAAAATAATTAAGCCCATTGTTTAGCTTTTGCAGACTTGTATGTTTATACAGACACACTCACATATATTTTCTTATTTTTTCCCTTATCTTTTATGTCTGGTATTTGATATCAGCATACTACACAGCCAAGCCACCACCACAAAAATTGTCATTTTATTTTGTATGAAAGTAGATTATACACACAAATGATTAAATAACTCTCATGTTAGTAAGAACAAATTCCTTAAAGAAATAAATTTTTAAATGAGACAAAATCTTCAAGAAGAAACAATCATATGTAATAAAAAGAAAAGTAAACCAGCACATATAGGACTGTCCTTAAGAAGTAAAGTTTCAAAAAAATATATTTAATGGTAGAACATTCAATTTCCTTAAGTTAACCAACTCAGATAATTTTGAAGTAACCATTAACATCACATTTAAGGCTCAAATGAGCATCAGTATTGTAATAATCTAGAGCTTTCAATAATTTCTTTTAAGATTCTTTTTAATTTCTTCATTCAGAATGTTAGGTCACAGACAGTGACAGTATCATTAACTGCTCTCAGTTAAGTTATCAAAGGACAAAAGGACAAAATATATGCTAAACCCAAGACATTACCGATAATTTTCTTTAACATATCACTTATCTTTGCTTGATTCAAAAGACATCTGATATTGCTATAGGCTGGAAAGCTACCCCATTAGAAAGGAATGTGAAACTTTTGCTTAGAGAGCACCTGGCTGCCATGAACAGATTACCAAATTAGTCCTGCAAGCAGCAGGGAAAGCTCAGCTTCTGTGGGCCTGAATGTGAAACAGTCTAGCTAGCTTTATTCACTTTGATCTGACCATATTCACTTTTTTCTAGGATGTTGTTTTTATTTTAAATGTAACTACTCTATTTTCAAGAAAGATAAAACATTATGATGGCACCGCACAACAAAGGAGCAATTCAGTCCCCAGGTATTCAATATAAAATAGTATAGTAAATAGATTCTTAAAGTAAATGTAATGTTAAATGCATATGACAAGATAACCAATGTGATTTTTATGGAAGCACTTCTTTCTTTAATTAACCATAATTTATTCATGACTAGAGCTTTGACACTTTTTCCTTTATAGTTTAACTTTTTACCAAACAAGTTTTGATAGTTTTTAAACAAACTGTTATTTTCCATGATCGAGTCTCTGCCTACTTGTTGGACCCAGAAATATTTTTATATTTTCTCCATTTCCTTTCAATTTTTCCCTTGGCACCTGCCGTTGTATCATCCTGTTCTCCAGTTGTTAGGTCCTTGCCTGTGAGCCATGGCTCAAATATTCCGATATTAACTTTTCTAGATCCTTCCGATAATATATACCCTTATTCACAATGTTTTATTGAGACTACACTAGACACTGTGGCTTCCATGGCACAACTGTCTGGAGATACTATTTCACTTCAAAGCCCCAAATCAATCCCTTTCTCATCTGCTGCCTACACGGTCCAGTTTTCACACTCCCACTGAGCAGGAAGTCAAAGCAATGATTTTACCATCTTATTATTGTATTTATTATTTTTACATTGACATTCCCTTCAAACATCTTTAAGGAGCCTAAAATGCCAACGGGATCTCAACCAACTTTCTATATTTACTAGTGTGGTGTAATTCATCTATTATTCAGAAAACGCTCCCCTACCCTCACCCAGTTTATTTTTTTCACATTCTATAATTTGTGCTTTTTGAAACATTTCTTAACTAAATTGTTAAAAGTCAAATTTAGTAAGATAGTTGAAAATAAATCATCAATCTAATTTTAAAATTTTTTCTGTAAGGTTTTCATTAATTAGACAGAGACTTAATACTTATATAGATTCATGATTTATTTATTACCACAGTATATTTTAACACTAAGAAAAATTGTAAACTTTACTAGGAAAGATTAAAAAATGTAGATTTTATGCACTTTCTTTGGTTTTAACCTTTCAATATACAACATGTATCCTCTTTATCATAGTGCTTGTGCTTTAAGAAAAAGTTTGTGGCGTAATTTAATGCCGTCTGCTAATTTCTTATGCTCAATTTTTTAATTGGAGTAGCCTTATAGAACCCTCTCCATATAAATTCATGGGTTCAGTTCTCTTGCATTTATAACTGAGAATACCTAGAAGTTTTCTGTACTTTTATTAACAACCTCCCATCCCCAAATCTTTGACCACAACCAAGGGCACTGGGTCTCCGCAACAGAAATAAGCTATTATTTTCATTAGGTTCAGCTGAAAGAAGCCTGCAACTTATAATGGGAAAAAGTACTCTACCCATACTCTAGGAATGAATTTTAGTGGAGCCGAGACAAGCATTGTGTTCCTAAAAGAAGATTCATTTAAAAGGTAAAATCAGTCAAAGGAATACATATTTACAAAATGTTATGTTTCAGACTTTTGAATGGGTACAAACATATTTTGCCTTTTTTCCCTTCTTCCTAATTCTACAGCTTGGCTATTCTTTGGTTTAATTAAATATCTTAAATGTGTCCTTGGTTTAAACAATAAGTCACAAAGCCATTTGCCAGCATTGTTTTCAAATTGCATTTAAAATCTCTCCATCTTTATGTTAAAACTCATTCCGGTGCGCAGACAGGACAAGAATGATGTAATTATTTAAACAGAAACAAAGAGGGTTCTGTTCATAGTTGCAAATAATGTTGGTGCAAATCCACTGCCGTGGCACTGAGTGATGAGTGCTGTGCAGATAAGAGGTTGTAAGCACCAAAAAGAGTCATTTATGGAGTAATTCCAGGGAACTGTAGCAGTACTTCAGATGCATAGCATTCCTTAAAGAAAGATAATTGATAGTAAGTCACACACACAGTAATTTATGGCTAAAAGCAAATAAAATCATTTACAGGTTTTCTGTATTTCCCTTTGAAGAGGAAAAATGTTTTATTCACTTAACAAGAAGAGGAATTAGAGTAAGAATTTAAAAAGTAAGGAGAGGAGAAGAGGTCTTAGTGAAAACACAGGATAAGATTAACAGTTTAAGCAATAATTTGGTGGCTATCTGAATGAATAACTATCCTTAATTTGATTGAAATTTACTTAGCTGGATTTCCCACTAGTCTTAAAGTTATTAACAAAATGCAGCAAATAAAGACAATAGTATTTAGAGTCAGAAGACTTGCTTAAATAGTTATCCTAATGGTTTGACAAGCTCCCACATATTAATGGAACTTTAACAAAGTCATGATAATTTTAGACTACTTTCTTTAAGAGAGTAGGAAGTGATACTTCTACTTAAATTTTTTTTATTTTTAGAGAAATGCTGTGGGATGAAATTAGATAATATATGTGAAATTTCTGTGCTAATAATAAAGCAATTTAAGTTCTGCTAATTTCAAATGAGCCCTCTATTCATATCTGTTGATATCTTGAAATTATGACAATCTATGTCTGCCTTCTTACTTCTTATTTGCTAGTGGCTTAATTTCAAATGTCTTAATGTAAATATTTTCAGATTAGCCTTACATGTATTTTGAGTGTTCTCTTTCTCCTAAAATGATATAAACAACATTTGAAAACAGTGCTGGATAATGTGGATATATCAAAGCACATAAATTTCCTTATTATAGTCTTTAACATATTGGTTCTTAGTGATTTTCTTACATTTTATTTTATTTTTTCAAGAAACAAATTTCTAACATTTTAGAAAAAGTTGTTACTAGCACAATTTTTTTCTCTGAGTTTTGTGTTATGGTCAAGGCATCCCACTCTATGTTAAGGCCCTAACCCCAAATATTACTATCTTTGGAGACAGGGCCTTCAAGAGGTGATTAAGCTTACATGAAGTCATAAGGGTGGAGCCCTGCTCCAAGAGAATTAATGTGCTTGCTCTTATAAAAGATACCAGAGAGCTCTCTTTATGTTTCACTCTGCTGCCAGAAGACGTAGCAAGAAGGGCCACCATTTGCAAGATCTGCAAGTCCGAGAAAGAGCATTCGCCAGTACCTGAGTCAGCGGGCACCTTGCTCTTGAACTTCCGGCCTCCGGAACTGTGAGAAATAAATATCTGCTATTTAAGCCACCCAATCTCTAGTATTTTGTTATGGCAGTTCAAACAGGCTGAGACATTGAGATTAAATAGTTTAAAGGGATGTGAAGATAAAAACATTTGAAGACTCAGAAATCAATATTTTTTTCGCTTTCTTTATCCCATTTTAATAAATTCTCTTAACTCTTGTCCTCATTGGAAGGATGTGAACTATCTTCACAATGTACTTGAATAAGGTAATTGTGCAGAAATGATATCAGAATTCAAGGAAAGCATTAACCTTACTATGAAAAATTTTTCTTAATTTGTAGCATTTAAACTTTATTCTAGTTATTTACATTTATATAAAACAATATCCAAGAAATTCTGACTCTAAATCATTACAGTTGCCATCTTACCTTCTTTGTTGACCAAGTTTATTAATGTATTGGAATTGTAAGGGTAAATCAATCTACTTGGCATAAAGTGGGTCCTGACTCAAGGTGGCAAACGTTCAACAGGATTTTTCAAGAGGGCATACATAGTATAAGAGTACCAGTAACCATTCAAATATGCAAGCATTTGGTTTTCAGTTATAGATGTATTCTGTAATTATCATCAAGCACTTTCAGTGCTGTGTTTGCCAAAGGAATAGAAAGAAGAACATTGCTGACAAATGTCACTAGGTTTAGAGTCCATTAATGAGCTTTTCTTAGAAACTGGCTTCTTTCAACTTGATCAGCTATGTCTCTTCTGATGATTTAAACATGGCTCTTTAAAGCTTAAAATCAAAACCTGGAGGTATAGCATAAATCACTGAAATGCAAGTTCACTTAAATTGCATATTAATGGCTTAAAAAAATGACACAATTATTCTCCCTGCACTAAAGAACCTGAGAGAGAGCTTTTTCCATTTTACTTACAGATTCTGTTTTTTCCTTTGGCTTGTGTCCAGTTAGCTGATGACATACATGAATCATCACCCTCTATAGACAAAGAATTTGCCTAAACTGGAAAGAGAAATGAAAACAGAGATGATGTCATAGAGCAGAATTATGTCTTAGAAAAAGATGAAAGGGGTGATTTCACTTTACTTTAACATAATTTGACCTAAATAGTATATCACAAATTTTATTAAATAAAATATAAGCACAAATTTAAAGATAAGAAACTGAGTCTTAGAAATACCGAACTTTTCCTCATTAATACTGTTTATTAACATTGATGTTAGAGTTAAATGTTAAGTTTATCTCCAATGCCCATGTTAACTTGCTTCTTTTATACAAACTCTCCGTGGAAACTGTCCTCTTTGCTAATATGTGCCTAGTGTTAGTAAGTATTCCGTAACCAGATAGCAGGTTCCTGGGAATGTGGTAAAATGCGTACATCAAGGGAAAAAAAATACATGTTCAGTAAAATTAACAGAAAGAAAAAATATTTTACCATCTCATGTTTAAGGCCATTTCAAGGCTTCTAGAATTCTTGTCCCTAGTTACTTGCTGTATGATTAGACAGGTTAGATATGAGAGCGGATCGATCAGCTTGGGTATGCTGGCTTCCAGGAAAACTGACCCAGCTTTAGCTAATGAAATGCATTAAGCAGTTGGTGGGTGGGGAGCTAGAGGAGGGATAGCAGGGGGTGGGGAGTTTAGGAAGGGATAACATTAGGAGAAATACCTAGTGTAGGTGATGGGGGGATGGAGGCAGCAAATCACCATGGCATGTGTATACCTGTGTAACAAACCTACACGATCTTCACATGTACTCCAGAACTTAAAGTGAAATTTAAAAAAAAGGATAGGTCTTTAGAACAAAAATTAATAGCAGAAGGAAACAAGAATGTGCAAGAACATGATGAATCAGAAGTGATGTGACCTACATTTAATAATACTTTTCAGGAATGTGATATTATATCAGGAGTATTAGACCAGTAGGTCCCAAACTTACAGAGCATCAGAATTACCTTGGATCTTATAAAATCATGTTGCATACTTTAAATATCCACAGCAAAACAAGAATTTTAAAGGAACATTATATAGAATTTACAAAATGAATTACCTTAGGAGCTTTATTTAAATAGAAAAAAGTATAGTGAACAAAACATTTTCAAGCTAGTTTTCAGCGAGGGTCTGAGATAAAGTAATTGGTTTTCCAGTAGATGGCAGCAAAAGGAAAACATGGAAGGCAGTGTGCCTGAATATGGGCCGCTGGGTAGAATCAAAGCCAGGCAGGTTGCAGATTCAAGATCAAAAGGACATGAAATTCAGGACCCCAGTCACCAGTTGACTTGACAATTGACTAAAGGAGAAAACAAGACCTAATAGGAAAATGGAATAGTAAGTGTTCACCATCATGGAGACTATGTTGACCAAATTTCAACAGCACTTGGAGATCAGATTTGAGGATATCTACAGTTACAAAAGTAACTTCAATATTTAGCAGCAGGTAAAAAGCATGTGTGACTAGAGTCAATACCAAAGCATAAATGGTTATAGCTGATTAAACAAATCTTGGCAGAGTGAACGCCAGCTGGTAATTGAATATGAAAGTGAGGTATCATCACACACAATCTGTAATTACTTTCTTTAATTTTCCTGCTGTTCTGTCTCCATGTTCTCCCACCAATCTAACAAAATATATTTTTCAGGTAGACCATAGCACATGAATAAAAGTTTGAATCTTGACTTCAGTTTATTTCTACTTGTGTAGTGCAATTCTGTGCTTTCTACTCTGCTTCTTTCCTTTCTTTCTCCTTGACTTTGAATTTTTCTTTCACCATTCTTTTCTCTTCGCACCAGTTATTCATCATATTCTTGCAGTCATCTTGTATTGCAATGTAATTTATCATGGTAACAGGCAGTTTGGGCAGTAACTGGATAGCCCAAGAGATTCTGTAATACCTGAAAATTGGTAGAAAAAAGGTGGATATACTTGCCCTTCTTTGTTCTTCAGATAACGTTTTCTAATTTCATGTCAATGAAACTGTGTTGTAACTGTTACTCAGTGATGAGGCTTTCTGTTAAATTACAGAAATATGACTGCCATATCAGGAAATGAACTATTAACCTACACTATATTCTTAATGGGTGAACGTTATCTGTTCAGGAAATTTCTAGCAAAATAAAACTGTATCCCTTTATTCTTTCTTATTTAGGGTGGTGGGTGGAAGGCATTCAACTGAGAAGAAACCCCCCATCAACTAATGTTCTCTTCTCCATTTATTTAACATGTTTCTGTGCTTGCATTTCAAATATTCTGCTAACCACTTCAGAATGAATATCGCATGATTATGCAATCATACAGTGCTGATCTAATCCTAGTAAGGTGCATGTAAAGTCCATCACAATGTAAAGTGATCATCTTTACATGGCTGTTGTATTTACAATCATGATTTACTATCATGACACTGACTTTTATCAATATCAATGATATGGAGGAAATCCAAACCCTTGAATTCCACATTTTGCTCAATATGTTCTATTTGTTTGTTTCTGGAGGGCCTCCAAATGTTTATATAACATTCACTGAATAGACATTAAATTTCAAATAAAGTAACTGTGGCATTTCCAAATAATTTTTTAGTATTTGGCCATAAATGCATGAGAAACCCTAAAGATAATAGTTAATTCATTTTTAAAAACCTAATGATAAACATATCAGTCCTTTTAATCAAATTCCATCCTAAATTACTTTTTGAATATTTGCTATATTGAAATAATAGTGTATCTAGAACATTTAATATATTTTTCTCTTTCATTGATATGCATATACCCTGGTTGAGTTGATTAGTTTCAAGCCCAAATAAACAGGGCAACATTTTTCATACCTTACAACAGGGATCAACCAACTTTTTCCTATAAAAGGCCAAATAGTAAACATTTCATCTTTGTGAGACACACAGCCTCTGTTGCAACTACTTAACTCTATAGCTGTAACATGACGGCAGCCACAGGTAATATGTAAATGATGGGCATAACTGCAGTTTTTGCCATTAAAAGTAATAACAAAAGCCACGATTATTTTGCACCAACCTAATAGTACAATAAATCTATCTTTGCGAAACTGAAGCACCAGACTGGATTTGGCCTATAGGCTATAGTTGCTGACCCCTCCACTGCAATTTCTGTCTCTTACTGCTTTTGTCCTCAAATCATTTTCCATAACTTTATCAATGTCATATGCATCTATATAATTTTTATCATTGTATGGAATAGTTGTGCATATTTGGATCCCTGGTATCTTACTTGGTTTATATAAGTGTTTGTGGTCACCTGGCATACTCTTCTCTTCCAGGTTTACAGGTAAAAATGTTAGGCCTAATGCTATATTTAAAAGAAAGGAAAAACTCTATCTCCCATAACCATTTTTCCTTCTCCTCAATTTTCACATGAAACAGTCTCTTGGAAGACCAAGGCCATTTATAAGGTGATGAAATTGCAAAAGGAATAATACAGGGTAGTCACAAGAGAATGGAAAATTCCAGGCAACAAGTTCACGTGACTAGCAAAAGGTAACTGTTGAAACAACTGTAGAAGTTAAGGGCTGATAAAACCCTAAAAAATAGTGTGGACCAAGCTGGCTGAGATGGACTGGACCCAACATGGGCTGGATTTGACATAGGTTTCACGTAGGACCTTATACACTCATTAACATACAAAACACATACCACCAACACCATAACAGTTCTGGGAACACCCATATTTGGTGGAAGAATGAGTGACACTACAGTTTCAAGAAATCTCTAAATTTTTCAGGACTCTTCATAAATTTTCCACTTCTTGGTTTAAAAAACACACACAAATGTAAAGATAGCAGCCCCAAACCCCCTTTTGCGTGTCTCTCTCTAGTATGCCTGCACTCCCCTTTCTTGGGTGCATATTTTTTGCTTTGCAATAAATCTTCATACTTTTGCTATTTTCTGATGCATCCTTGAATTCATTCTCACGACATGTCAAGGGCCTGGACCTGCTGGGGTTCAGGTCCCAAAGATGTCTGGGGACCTCCCCTTGGCCACTGGTATCAGAATCTTGCATGAGAAGAGACCTCAGTGGTCATTTAGTGTAAGTTTCTATTTTGCAGATGACTATCAGGCAAAGCAAAACAAACAAAACTTCAGAGTTGAAGTTATGCCTTTAACTTTCTGATATAACGTTCTTCTTCTCAGAATTCCCAATAATATCTTAAACAAGAATATAGGGGAAGGAAATAAAATAGGAGCAGCCTAACGCCCCCTGGCTATTACTGACGTTCAACAATGTTGTTTCATTCCTTTGCCACGTTCTGAAACTGACTCAAAAGACATTTGCATTTCCCACAACTTAGTCAAAATATTGACAACATATGTAATGCCTATTATAGTACGATATATATTTTTTAAAGTATAAGGAGCATATTTTGTTTTTAAATTAGCAAGGGAAGCTGCATAGTCATGTCTTTAAATAGTAAATCTGTAACAGCAAGCTTTAAGGAGGGAGAACTAATTCATTTATGTAAACTTCCTCGTGATCGCTTCAGGGTTTATAACAACACAGCTCTCATCTGCATGTTGGAGAATTGCATAAGTTGTGAACAATAAGGACATTATCTTTTAGAGAAACGGAAAGTCAGGCTAGTTTTGATTATAGTATGTGCATGTGTTTCTCTATGTGTGTGTGTTTTCCCCTGTGAGCTTGTGGAGATGAGCAGAGTGTGTGGAATGTGATCCCCAGGAGGGTACCAGAAGCTGGATGTGAGGTTGCTAGGCGATTTTCCCTATTGTTTTAAACAAACTGCACAGGCCTGGCAGCAGCTGTCAGAGTTCCTGGCTCTTAAGAATAACAGAGCTGAAAAACACAAAGAACAAAGTCTTCCACAATAAATGGCAATAAATAACAGGAATTTTCTATGCCAGTAAATGCAGGCACTTGAATGTTAAAGCAATTAATAAGGTTAACAAACACAAGAGGCCATTTGAATTCTACTTGTTGTCAAATACTTCTTCCCCCTAGACACTTTAATTTAAATGGTAAGACAATCTGAAAAGAGAATGGTAGGCTGTGATTTTGATAAATTATTCCTTTAAAATCACCATTTTCTTGCTCGTTTATTCTGATTTTATCCATGGAGAATTTCAAATCAGTGACAACAGTATAAACCTTACTCTAAATAAGTTTTAAAGACATTAAATAGAAACGAATTTTACAATTTACATTTAAAAAAAAAATCAGTCAACCATATCATCACCACAAAACTCCCTCTATTTAACCTTTTATAGCTGTCAAAAAAAAATACACCAAATTTAGTGCAAAAAATTCAACAAATGGCTTTTATTTTCAATTTGAAAGTCAGGCGACACTCAATAAAACAGAATGAGTGTTCCGGCGAGCAGAAGAGGTTAGCTTTATAGGCAGAAAACGGGCTGTGAAAGGCAGAAACAGAGAACACAACGCCGACTGGTCATTTCACAGCGCGACTGTTTTGTAAAGGTGAATGCAGAGGGAACTTCCTTATCATGCCAGCAAAAACTGGTCTGTTTGGGGATTTGGCAAATTCCACTCTCTCTTGATTTCTTGGAAGCTCAGATAAACAACTTCATTTTGGCTTGGTGATGTAAAATTCCAAGAAGAATATCTCCATTTTGTTTGATCTGTTGAGCCTATCGCAGGAGTTGAGTCCAAACAAATGAGCTTCCTGTAAATGTTATGTACTATCACCATGACCATTTTTTCACCCCTCTCATGGAGATGGTTACACCAAGGTACATGTGATATGATTGATCACACACACATACACACAAGATCACATATGACTGTTGAGATCTGGATAACCTCCACAGTTGTATCACTGTCCATTTCTTGGTTGTGATAGTGTGCTGCAGTCATGTAAGAGATTGTCATCAGAAGAGGCTGTAGTGTGTCTGACTTCTGCCTATTGCTTTGCAATCTTCTGTGAATCTAGAATTATTTCAAAATAAAAATTTTAAACAAACCAGTCATTAATTTTTAATATTTCAGAATTAGAGCATTTTTTCTTTAGAATGAATCATAGTTTTACTGATTTAGTTTCTACCTATGGATGAACAGTTTTCTTTCCTTCAATTGATGTTTGCTTGATCATCCATTACAAAATAATTTGAAAGGATAACTCAGACATCTCCTGGTAACTAATCTTATTAACATATTGCCGTGCTGAAAAGTTAGTTGAAGGAACGTTATTTTAAAAATTTTCTTTTTATGGAGTCTACACCATTGAACAATTTAAAGTTAAAAATTATTCTAAATAGAAATAATGAGTTTGCACACTCAGAATGTTGTCTTTCAAAACACATCCTTTGAGACAATGGTTTTCAAAGCATGTTTTAAGCTTTTATTATGACATGCATACAGATGTGCCAGAAGTTGCAAAGGTGGCACCTAGAGGATCCATATACCTCTCACTGAATCTTCCCAGTAATTACATCTTGTATAACTATAGTCAATATCAAAACCAGGAATTTGCATTCATACAATGTGTAAATATACAGTTGAAACTCATGTCATGAGCATGGATTTTAGTATGGGGGCAGCGCAGGCTGGAACTAACCTAACCTGTGTATAACAATGAACAACTGTAGTTCTCTGCCACTTTAATACACAAAAAGATCTTTTAAATCAAGATTCAGAATTATTCCATCACCCCAATGATCCGATGTGAACATTTAACCCCTTCAGATGAAGTATAGAAACTTCAGCCGGGCGCAGTGGCTCACGTCTGTAATCCCAACACTTTGGGAAGGCGAGACATGTGGATCATTTGAGGTCAGGAGTTCGAGATCAGTCTGGCCAACATGGTGAAATCCCGTCTCTATCAAAAATGCAAAAATTTGCCTGGCATGGTGGTGGGCGCCTGTAGTCTTAGCTACTCAGGAGACTGAGGCGGGAGAATCACTTGAACCCAGAAGGTGGAGGTTGCTGTAAGCCGAGATCACTCCACCGCACTCGAGCCTGGGTGACAAGAGCGAGACTCCATCTCAAAAAATGCAAAGAAAAACATGAAAAAGAAAAACGAAACTTCACCTCCTTTTAAATTCCTTAATCCTACTTTCTTTATAACATAATGGTCTTAAAAATTCCTCCACATAAATTGGCATCCATTACATACAATGTTATAATTTGTCCTCTTTCAAAAATAATTGAGAAAACTCAAGAAAAGAAAGAAAATGTTACCCTGTCCATTATTATTCATCCTTAATGTTTTAAGGTGCTTTCTTTTATTATTTTTCTTTCTGTTTAGAGAATTTTATTTTGCCATCCTTAGGTTTACTGGCAAAAAAACTCTTTTAGTTTTCCTTCAACTTAGACTGCCTCAATCTGCCCTTCATTACTGAAGGGTATTTTTGTCAGATGTAATATTCAGAGTTGATAATTATTTTCTTTCAGCACTTCAAAAACATTGTGTAACTTTTTTTTTCTGTCCTCCAGGGTTTTCTGATAAAGAATACACTGTTATTTGAATTGTTTTGTTTTTTCCTTCTAAGTAAGATATGTTTTCTCTTGCTATTCAAGATTATTTCTTTTCTTTACTTTTAAGAAGTTTGATCATGAAGTGTCTTGATGTAACTGCCTTCTTATTTAGAATAACATCTATATTTACTTTTGAAATGCTATCCATGAAATCCAAACATATAACAAGAAAAAGTCATTAAAACTTCCAAGTTCAAAAGGCATGCTCTATGTTACAAAACTAATTTTATCCACTTACTGTATTTCTTATATTTCTAACTCCACATTTACACAGAGCTTTTTAGCCTTTTGTTCCAGTTTGTGGTTAGAAATTTAAAATAAAAGGTTAAATACTGAAGTGTAATTTATTTGGTATGAATAAAACCATTCCATCGTAGGTTTCCTTATATTTCCATTGAATGGGGATTTTCTTTTCTTTCTTCAAAGCAGTCAGCTTGTCAGATCAGTTCTTTTTTTTTTTTTTTTTTTTTTTTTTTTTTTTTTTTTTTTTTTTTGTTCTTAGCTTCTTCCCTCCACTACAGATGAGCAGATAATTCCACCTGCAATATAATATGTATAAGGAAGTGTGGGATTCTTTTAAGCCTTCCCTATGCTGCCACCACCCCTCTTAGAAATTAAATAGAACATGTAGAGTCCTGAAACAGAGTGGCTCGTTTTTGTTTCTGTTTTCTGTAACATGAAGAATTTTCATGTATAAAAGGAAAACTTGATTTTTAAGTCCCATTGAATGACTTGTGCTTGAGTAGTTGAATGATAATTTGAAAAAGGCTAAATGAACTACAGTATATTGTTTGGATAGAAAGTGCAAGCTATGTGAAGTAAAAAAAGATAGATATTCTTTCAGAAAAGCCTTACTATAAACTTAGATGATGTTCAAAACTGCTAGTCTATGTTATACAGTACATGTTTAAGGCAGACAATGGCCAATCCAAACTGAATTAGTATGTAAGCAATATCATAATTGCTGCAGAATGATGAATACTTCCACTGAGGATAAAGATGTAGCACCTTCTGAAGTTTGTCAATGAGAAAATTTCGGTACAGGTAAATGTAATTTCCAAATATGTTATTAGGATCTTACATAATGTTTCAGTATACCACATGCTCTTCTATGAATAATAGAGTGTCTCTGACCCTCAAATCAGTTATCTGAATGTTAAGGTAAAACTTTGAAGAGCTTTTGAAAAATTTTATTATCTATGCAATTTAATTTTGGAGAAGCAGTATGTACCAGTTTGAAGAACTTACTTTTTCCCTTAAGATTTATAAGGTCTAAAATATTATTAGGTGTTTTTCCCATGAATGAATTACGTTATTTTTCTATATATTCCATTACATTTGACTCAAGGTGAGAAGAGACAGAAAAGCATAATGAGAGCTAAGTACTAGGTGCCAGGCGCTGTTTCAAATATGTTATGAGAAATGAATCATTTAATCTTCAACATTGACTTATAGGGTATGTTATCATACTCATTTACAGGATGAGAAAATAGAGATTCCAAGAAGTACTAATAGCTAATGAGCCAATTCTAAACTCATGTATCTGAATCCAGAACCTGCACTTTTGGCTACAATACTGTGCCAAGGGAAATGAATATGAATATTGGAACTGTTAGAATAGGTAACTTTAGTGACATTTACCATTTACCTATTGTACAGTCTTGAGCAAATAACCACGTAATGCCCTTATCAAAGTGAATAATAATGCCTAAGTGAAAAGCTGTAAAAATTAGACATGTTAATCAAAACTTCTGGCACTACCTAAAGGTGAAGAACTAATAACTCTTACTATGCTGTTGCAATGTTTTCTTTCTATATATATAACATTGACTTTGGTTTGAGTCTTTTCCCTCCTTCTACGTGTAATCAACATTTCTCTGAAATACTGGACTGATACACACTCCTTCTCCCCAACAGATCCTAATGCTTGCCACCCTCCCTGATACCTCTTTTCCTATCTTCATCTTCATCTCTCTCCTCGAGAGCCTCATATTTGACATACGCATGTCATACTTTATCAATAGTCTTACAATATAAGCCCTGTACTTTTGTCATCTTAAATGACCTGAAGCATGTTGAGCTCATTCATCGCTTTATGGTTCTTTACTGTTGTTTTCTCTGTCTGGAATGTGTCTATTCAGTTTCCTCTCTACCTATTCAAATACTCAAAACTAAAGGTTTACTTGAAACACTGTCTATTTAACAGGAACTTCCTGTCTATTCCTTTCGACAATATAATGCAGCATCCTTTTCTAAAGACCAACAGAAGGGCTCTTAAGCCCCATTAGGTGAGACAATTGTGTTTCCTCTGAGTATCTGGTCTGCTTTTAACTTATTTATACTGCCAATCATATAGACACAGTTTTTGTGTCTATGTTTACCTTGTTATCAGAAACTCCAATTGTGAATCTGTGTTCCGTTTTAGCTGTTATCAAATACTTCCAGGAAGATTAACTACTACTATAACTTGACATACGTTTTAATTAATTTTGCTGCCCCTATTTACCCTTTTAAAAATCAGATATATTTTAGTTTTGCATATACTACATCTCAGTAGTAAAATAAAACTTTACCTCACAGAAAAGTAGTCCTGAAAAAGGAAATTCTTGTAAAAAAAAATTGAAAAAAGAGGAAATAATGTAAAAATTTTAAATTACTTGTGAATAAGCATACAGAAGTAACAATTTGAAATATTTGGATCTATTTGCATTTCCTTCAAAAATGAGTTGTGTTTTATTTAAACCATATTTGGATGTGTTAAAATATAATTTTAAATTTGCTTTTGAAATTAATATTATTTTTACGTTATAAAATATCTTTTAATATACATATTGGTTTCATAATATTTCATATGCATGATCATTATTTAATTGAAGCATTCTTACATAGTTGAATATTTATGCTGTGTTTAATGACAAACAGGTTACTACTATGATGAACTGCATTGCGCCAAGCATCTTAATTGCTAAATTTTTAACTTCATATTATTAATGTAAATTAATGAAAATGAAAGTCTCAATTCATAAGTTACTCATATTTCTGAAGTTACTGATACTTGTTGCCAAATTTCTCTTCAATTTTCTTGTTCCCTGGACAATTGTACGCATTGTAGTTCTTTTTATATTTATACTGTAGGCATTTCTATAAATATCTGCAATGTCTTTTGAAGAAGATATATAAATATATGAATGAATATATAAATTAATGGATGGATTTCCTGCTCAGATTTCTCTTCTAAAATTATATATTAATGATGTATCTATTGTATTATACAGCTTCATTTATTCTGTGTGTTTTTTCTTAAATCTTATTTTAGTATTATATTTGTCTCCTGAAACAGGTTGAAAATCTGCCTTTAGGGAGATACCATATGTGTTGTGTCTTCTAAGTATCTATTTTTTCATCATACCTTTGGAAATATAATTAGAAGTCATAGTGTGCCTGGTTGACAATTAGGGTTTACCATACATACACACATGAACAAACACACACACACGAAAATGGAACGTTAACAAGTAGTATCAAGTTTGTTGTGAGAATACAAATAACCACAAACTCTTTTGTCCTGTCATCAACACTAACATCATGACAGCTAAAAATAATCTTTCCACACTCTTTCCTTAACTAAGAATGTTCGATAGCGACAGCATCATGTTATATTATTTTCCAAATTCTGTTCATAATGCCTCATGTGTCACACTTCAGGACACCAAATCTTTAGAGTTTCTAAAAACAAGACAATGAGATCATTCAAGTGTCAGCTGTAAAAACTCTGTGGGGCACAGATACATATTCTTGAAAGCATTATACTCTACCAAGAGGAATAAATAGAACATGCAAGAATGAGTGAAAAGCCAAATGGCAGGACTGCTTTGAGAGGAATGAACCTGAAACTGGATCATACCAAACCAAAAGTATTGATAGAATTACTTTGGGGTGAAGTGAACAAACTCAGTCAAAATGATCACACTGAGTGTCCAGATTACGATCTCTAAATACTTCTTTCCCAGTCAACGTAAGCAGGACTCTTTGGAGAAAGAACTTTCAGATTAGAGACAGAAAGCATATAAAATGGACTTGACCGACCTCTACAAATCAGAAAATAAAGAAGCTTTGAAAGCTACTGGGGTCTTGTTTAAAGTACAGAGGACCCAATGGAAGACGATCACAACGGCCAAAGAATGAAGGTATTTGCTGCATTGACAAGAATAAAAACTCTGAAGGATGGGGACACATCAAAACAGAGTTAGGACACAGCTTCCTCTAGTTTCCTAAATATGTTGCCAATTGTCCATTTACTTTCTGGTTCCTAAAAATAACTTCTCTGACTTCATTGTCTCAACTATTCTATCTACCCTTAATGTTTTATACGTTTTCTGTGCATGCTTACTCTCATTTAGAACGGCTGTAAAATCAGTGGAGGGAAACACGTTGTCAGTCTCCCATATTTAACCATAGGAACTCTGGGTTTCAGATTTACTTTATAGATAATTTTAAGAACACACACACACACACACACACACACACACACACACACACACACACAGTCTATTCTGTCAGACAGAAATAATGTTGAAAATAGGTTTGGCTTTCTTTAAATAAAGACCGCACTTTCTGTGTGTTTTTCCAACTTATTTTTTCTCAGGCTTAGCCTAATTGTTTCTTTGAATAAAAGAATAGAGAGAATTTGGCTTCATATCCAGAAATAGTGTTCTGGGTGATTTATATCTGTAGAGTAAGTTGTATCATTTTCTGTTTTTCTTCTTATTTACAGTGGATGGATAAAATCAGACCACACGTCCAATCTGTTCTTCACCTTAGTCATGTATTGTTTGAGGCCATATTGTGATCTGATTAGAAGACATTCATCATGTGAGAAAAAAAACAAAGAGAAAGGTATAGTAGTGTAGAAGGAAGACAATGAAGAACAGGTAAGATAGCACTAAGTGTACGTTCAAACACTGGCTCTTTTCTAACTGCAATTCTATTGAAGCTTCATTTAACTGCCAGTTTGTCTTGTTCTCTGTGAAATTACGTAATTGGTAAAGGTAATGTAAATAACCTTCTGTCCCTAAATGTCCTGTAATTTTTTTGTCGCTGAAACAAGCTACTCTATTTTATGATTTTATGTCAAAATATGTTACATCCTTGGAATGAGAGGATGTTATTTAGGAAAGGAAAAAGCATAAAGCATTTGCAAGTTTTCGTTATGAGATTTTAGCTCAAAAGTTTATTCAAATGTCAAGTTTAATGGCACCAATGTTGAATATTACCTATTGAAAATGAAATTCTATTTATTTTAAAATTTATTTCATAATACCAAGTATACTTTTGATACCTGCTTATATAATAATCCAGTACTTATATTAATCACCTAAATCTGCAACTATTCTTCAAACTTTAGAAAATAAGTGCTTAGACTCTTCTCACAGGTTATGATTTAGTAGTACCAAGTTATCTATTAAATAATTGGCCAATTCTGATGAAGTCTCCATGTATCATCCTTTGAAAATTATGGCTAAACATCCTATTTGTAATTTCTTTTCACAATAACATTATTGGATAACTAACAATGTTATCATACGTATGCATATAAAGAGAGATACAATTCTTCACATAATCTAAGGAAAAACCTTGCACTTGCATTTGCTAATAGGAGATAAGACCAGGCCCAGTGGCTCACACCTGTAATCCCAGCACTTTGGGAGGCTGAGGCAGGCGGATCACGAGGTCAGGAGTTCGAGACCATCCTGGGCAACATGGTAAAAACCCATCTCTATTAAAAATACAAAAATTAGCTGGGCGTGGTGGCGTGCACTTGTAGTCCCAGCTGCTTGGGAGGCTGAGGTGGGAGAATTGCTTGAACTCAGGAGGTGAAGTTTGCAGTAAGGTGAGATCACACCACTGCACTACAGTCTGGTGACAGAGCTAGACTTCGTTTCAAAAAATAAATAAATAAAAATAATAGGAGATAAGTCTTGAACTATGCATATCAAACTTTACATTTTTTCAGCACAGATTACAATGATGCCAAGAGAAAACACAGGCTATAATATAAATATACATACAAATATGTATATTTATAATGAGCTAATCAATCTCATCAGCTGTCATCAACTTGGAGAAAGGGAATCTCCAATACACATGGCTCCCTCCAGATTCTCCATCATTTTTAAGTTAGAGTAGCTGTAGTGAATTCCTGTAATCCTATGTTGCCTAGGCCTTTATTTTAAATCTAAATTGGACTTTCTCACACTAAAAACAGGAATCACCCTTGATGTAGTTTACAGCTCTCTAACTCCTCTCAGTTCCTCACTGTGACGGATCCAGATATCTGCCTTTCGCAACCGCCTTTTGATGACCACCTCCCTCTGGGATAGCTAGAAACAACCCACATGACTTACCCCACAGACCCTTGTACCCTACATGGGCTGCACAGATATGCCACAGTGACCTGTCAGTCACAGTATGATCTCCTGGAGCTTGTATCTGCTCTCTTTAAACTCACTGTTTAGAACTCTCCTCAGGAAACCTGTTTGGGTAATGCTTTGTGACCCAATAATAAACATCTCCTGGCCTCTTCCTCTCTCTCTTCCTCTCTTGATTCCCACCAGCTGGTTGGGCATGCATGTCTCAGATAGCTCCGCCTTTCCCACCGGCTCTGTGAGGCATGCTGCCCTCTTCTCTCTGGGATCTAAAGAAATCAAGACTGCTTATGTTATTTCATGTCATTCATTTATATTTTGTTCTCCTACCTTCTCTATGTCTCACCTGATCAACACACCTGAACCGAACTCTCTTCCTGGCCAGGGCACTCTTAGAGAGTAGGTAACTTGGATTGCGGCCACTATCAAGAGAAAGACCCCAAGACCACATTGAAGGAAAATACAGTACCAGCACAAGCTGTTTCTTGGACATAAAACAGACTGCTGGATTCTGCTGCTTGGTGATCAATGTATGGTCATATTTTTCCTGCCTTGTCTGGGCCCAGTGGTATTTGGTCTCACCTTGACCTCACTTTTGCTGAGCCCCTAGGCTATGCCGTTCTGCTACCTCGACTCTAATCAGGGAGCCAAATATGAGGTAAAGTTGCCTCTCAAATTATGTAATATACTGTATCCCTCCAGGTCAGAATATATTTTATTAAATATTCTGTAATTCTAAGGCATAGATCATATTCTGTATGAATGTATTACATACCTGAATATGACATCAGAATACATCATATTCTACCAACATGATGATAAATATTAATTTTAATTATAACAAATAACTTCTATTATTTAGCTCTACTCTTGAAATATAGAGTCAATGCATCTGGTTGGGAGTTCTGCTGATTACTAAGTTTGGTTGATAGTTTATAGATTTTTTAAATAAGTGTTAGAAATGGTTTAGCTGAAATTGCCATATCTACAGTACACTGCATAGCATTATGTTACACTGATAAGGTATTCTTAAGGAAAAGTTAAGATCTCATTTGGAGAGGATATCTTTCTGCTCTTGCTTCAGAAAAGTAAAAAAGACCAGATTTTCTTTTTACTTTCTATTTGAGCTAAAAAGTATCAGTCAAACCATAAAACAGTATTTTAATAAAAATGATTAATTTATATTGCCTTAAATTTTATCTCATATTTATGTGTGTGTTTTAAGTCACGACAATATCTCACAGAAGAAAGCCTCAACTGTCACTTAAATGGAGTTTCTTTTAGAAAGTAAATATTTTTATGCAGTATTATCATCCTGCTATATTTTAAATTCTATGTTCTCTGAAGCACTAATAGGCTTCATATAAAGACTATTGATCTAATTGTTCAAAAATTGTATTTCCTTCAAATAATTTCTTACTTATCAGAAGACTAGAGAGTGGAGAACCAGGGACATCAAAGCCTCTGGTGTAGAGGATCAATACACTAATAGCGAATTATCTGAAAAAGAAATCAATAAAAAAAATCCCATTTGCAAAAGCTACCCAAAAAAACATACTTGAAAATAAATTTAACCAAGGAGGTGAAAGATCTTTACACTGAAAACTATAAGACACTGATGAAACAAATTGAAGAATTTCTTGATGGATTGGAAAAAATATTGTTGATGTGTCCATATCATCCAAAACAATTTACAAATTCAATGTAATTCCTATCAAAATACCAATGATATTCTTTACAGAAATAGAATAAAAATCCTAAAATCTGTATAAAATCACAAAAGACTCCTACTAACCAAAACAATCTTGAGCAAAAAGAACAAAGCTAGAAACATCACACTACCACTCTTCAAAATATATTACAAAGTATATATTTGATTCCATATGATAATCAAAACAGCACAGGACTGGCTTACAAGCATTCATATAAACCAATGTAATAAAACACAAAACCCAGAAATAAGGTCACGAATCTGTGGTCAATTGATGTTTGATGAAGGTGCCAGGACACATGATGCAGAAGGATAGTCTCTTCAAAGACTTGTCTTGGGTCAACTGGCTATCCATATGCAGAAGAATGAAATTAGATCATTATCTCACACCATATACAAAAATCAACTCAAATGAATTAAATATTTAAATGTGAAACCCTAAACTATGAAACTAGTAGAAGAAAACACAAAGGAAAACCCCATGTTATTCTTCTGGGCAATTTTTTTAGATATGACCCCGAAAGCAGGTAACAAAAACAAAAACAGACAAATGCAATTGCATCATAGTAAAAAATTCTGCACAGCAAAGGAAACAACTAACAGAGGGAAGATGCAATTTGTAGAATAATAGAAAATCTTTGCAAAATATATATCTAATAAGGAGTTAAGATCTATAATCTATGAAGAAAACCCAATAGCAAAAAAAGGAACACAACAAAATCACATGATGATTCATCAGTGATTGTCACAGAAATGCAAATCAAAACCGTAATGAGATCTAACACCTGTTAGAATGGCTATTATCAAAAAGCCAAAAAATAACAGATGCTGGCAAGGCTGTGGAGAAAAAGGAACACTTGTACACTATTGGTGGGGCATAAATTAGTTCAGCCATTGTGGAAGACAGTATGGTAATTCCTCAAACATCTAAAGACAGAAATACCATTTGACCCAGCAATCCCATTCCCAGGTGTATATCCAAAGGAATGTAAATCATTTTATTATAAAGACACATGCACACATACGTTCATCGCAGCACTATTCGCAATAGAAAAGACATGAAATCAACCTAAATGCCCATCAATGATAGACTAGATAAAGAAACATGGCACATATACACCAAGGAATATTATGCAGACATTTAAAAAGGCATAAGATCATGTCCTTTGCATGGACTTGGATGAAGGTGGAGGCCATTATACTTAGCAAACTAACACAGGAACAGAAAACCTGTACTGCATGCCATCACTTACAAGTTGGAGCTAATGATGAGAACACATGAACACATAGAGGAGAACAATGCACACTGGTGCCTTTCAGACGGTGGAGGGTGAGAAGAGGGAACAGATCAGGAAAAATAACAAATGCTGGGTCATGCAATAATCTATACAACAAGCCCCCATGACACTAGTTTACCTATGTAACAAGCCTGCACATGTACTCTTGGAGTTAAAAGAAAGAAAAAAACATGGGCAAATTATCTGACTAGACATTCCTTAAAGAAGACATACAGATAGCCAACAGATTTATGAAAAACTGTTCAACATCTCTTATTTTCAGGAAAACGCAAATGAGAAACCACTTCACACCTGATGTAATTGTCATTATAAAAAAGACAAATGATAACAAGTGTGGGCAGGGACATGGACAAAAGGGAACCCTGGTACACTGTTGGTGGGAATGTAAATTAGCACAACTCTGGTAAACAGTATGGAAATTTCTAAAAAAATATAGAACTAGCATATATGTCAGCAATCCACTATGGGTATATTTTCCCCCACCCCAAAAAATGAACTCAGTTGATCAAAGAGATATCTACACTCCCATGTTCATTGTAGCAGCTCACAATAGCCAAGATATGGAGTCAACCTACGCGTCCAACCATAGATGAATGGATTAAAATATGTGGTATATATCCACAATGGAATAATATCCTGCCTTAAAAAAAGGAAGAAAATCCTGCCATTTGTGACAACATGGATGAACCTGGAGGACATTATGTTAAGTGCAATAAGCCAGGCACAAAAAGACAAATACTGCCTGATGTTACTCACATGCAGAAACCGAGAACTTTGATCTCATTGAACCGGAGAGTAGAATGGAGTTTAGCAAGTTCTGGGGTCATTGAGGAGTGAGCGTTGTTGGGGAAATGTTGGTCAAAGAATACAAAATTTCAGTTAAATAGGAGAAATAAGTTCAAGAGACCAACTGTACAACATGGTAACTATAGTTAATCATAATATATTGTATTCTTGAAAATGCTAAGAGAGTGGATGTTAAGTGTTCTCACCACAAAAATGATAACTATTGCGGTAATTCACATGTTAGTTAATTCCACAATGCACATATATTTCAAGTATATATACATATACTAACATATATCATTAGTAATTCCACAATGTATATATATTTCAAAATGTACACAATAAAAGAAATGCAATTTGATATATCAATTTAAATAATTAAAAAAACATGAGACTAACAGCACAGTAAAAAAGCAAGCTAAAGTCTTGAAGAAACTTCATGAAGAAGAAAATAAATGGCCAAAAAAACAGCAATTAGAAAAACTATATCTTTTCGTTGATAAGAATTTTATTCATTATTGGAAATTGGTAGCAGTATCTAGTAAAAATACTTGTTCTATTACCCAGTATCCACTCCATCAAAAAATACATATAAATGCATTTGTTAAATAACAGATGCAAAGAGCTCAAAGAAGCACTATTTACACTACCAAAAAACTGGAAATTAACCAAATGCCCATCACTGTGGCATGGATAAAATAATTGGTACATTCACACAATTGAATACTAATCATTGCCTGAAAATGAACAAATGACAGCTAAAACATAGATGAATTTTACAGACATAATTTGAGCAAAGGAAGCCAAACACATAAAAAAAGAGACTATGTGTGTGTGTGTGTGTGTGTGTGTATATATATATATATATATATATGCATCTATGTATATAAAGTTTAAAAAGAGACAGCACTAATCAGCACTTCAGAAATCAGGATGGTGGTTACAGGCATGGTGATATTTATAGTTACTGGAAGAGTTATTAAGGGCAACTTCTGAGGTGCTGGTAATATTTTGATTTTTGACCTTACGTGATTGTGTTCAGTTTGTTATAATTTCAAATTTGTGTGAGATATACATACAAATTAAAAGTTTCAAAAATACTTCACTAATACAAAAGAAAGTGAAAGATACAGAAATATAGTAAATGTGGGAAAAGTAGAAAGCAAATGGCAACACGACAGATACAAACACACATAATGCAGTATTTACGTTAAATGTAAATGGAATAAATATTCCAATTAAAAGGCAAATATTACCACATTGGATAAAACAAAACTTACATGCTACACCTAATAATAGAGAAGTCGGCCGGGCACGGTGGCTCAAGCCTGTAATCCCAGCACTTTGGGAGGCCGAGGCGGGTGGATCACGAGGTCAAGAGATCGAGACCATCCTGGTCAACATGGTGAAACCCCGTCTCTACTAAAAATACAAAACATTAGCTGGGCATGGTGGCACGTGCCTGTAATCCCAGCTACTCAGGAGGCTGAGGCAGGAGAATTGCCTGAACTCAGGAGGCGGAGGTTGCGGTAAGCCGAGATCGCGCCATTGCACTCCAGCCTGGGTAATGAGCGAAATGCCGTCTCAAACAAAAAAATAAAAAAAAAAAAATAATAATAGAGAAGTCAAAATTTTAAAAATAGAATATATATTTTATGCAAGCCATAGAGTGCTAATGTTAGCTATTAATTTCAGAAAAAACTGATGCTAGGCAAGAAGCATTACTAATGACAAAAAACATGTTCATAAAGATACAAGTATAAATATTCAATAAAGTTGTAACTGTCCTCCAGAATCTCAATTTGTATTTACCTAATAACATAGTCACAATATATTAGGTTGATGCAAAAGTAATTGTGGTTTTGTCTTTTTTTTTTTTTTTTTTTTTTTTGAGATAGAATCTTGCTCTCTCACCCAGGATGCTGGAGTGCAGTGGTAAGATCTCAGCTCACTCCTCCCCAGTTCAAGTGATTCTCCTGCCTCAACCTCCTGAGCAGCTGGGATTACAGGCATGCACCACCACCCAGCTAACTTTTGTATTTTTAGTAAAGACAGGGTTTCACCATTTTGGTCAGGCTAGTCTTGAACTCCTGACCTTGTGATCAGCCTGCCTTGGCATCCCAAAATGCTGGGATTACAGGCATGAGCCACTGTGCCCTGCTGCCATTACTTTTAATGGCAAAAAAAGTGACCAAAATAAAAGAAGAAATAAGAAAGTATCAATCATTGTTGGAAGTTCTAGTGTGCTTCTTTCAATAAGATACTGACACAGGTTCCCATTCAGGAAGAGGTGGATGATCTGAACAACAAGCTAAACGTATTGGTTAGCATACATAGATAACCTGATTCTTAGTAATGGTGGAATGCACATTCTTCTAAGTCCATTTCCAACATTTACTCAAGTTAACCATTTGCAGAGTCATGCAAAAAGTAAAATGAATTGAGAGTTGAATCATGTACAGTATGTTCAGTGCCCTCAGTGTAATAAAGCTCCTCTTCCCCCACCTAGATTTTGTTTCACACTCATTCTAGTGCATGATGCTCTGGAAATGCCAAACTGTTTGTTCTTTGAATATGTTATGGTCACACTTCTGTCCTTGAGCCCCTCTCCTCTTTTTTTTTTTTTTTTTTTTTTTTTTGAGACAGAGGTTTGCTCTTGTTGCTCAAGCTGGAGTGCGGTGGTACAATTTCAGCTCACCACAATGTCTGCCTCCTGGGTTCAAGCAATTGTCCTGCCTCAGCCTCCCTAGTAGCTGGGATTACAGGCATGTGCCACCAGGCCCAGCTAATTTTGTGTTTTTAGCAGAGACGGGGTTTCACCATGTTGGTCAGGCTCGTCTTGAACTCCCGACCCCAGGTGATCTGCCTGCTTTGGCGTCCCAAAGTGCTGGGATTACAGGTGTGAGCTGCCATGCCCAGCTCTCTCCTTTTTTTTTTTTTTTTTTTTTTTTAACGTCTGTTGAACAATTCTGTTCTTAGACTCAGGGACTGTTATCTCCTTGTCTTTTAGGTCTCTGGTCAAGTGGCACTTGATGAAAGAAGACTTCCCTGAACATATTATTTTAATTTATAAACCCCTCCACTTACTGTCTTCCATATCACCCATTTTATAGTTATACAATACTATTTTTTTTTAATTATCTCATGTTGTCCTATTTATTTGTTTCTTTTCTTTCTTTTCTTTTTGAGACAGAGTCTCACTCTGTCTCCCAGGCTAGAGTTCAGTGGTACGATCTGGGCTCACTGCAACCTCTGCCTCCTGGGTTCAAGTGATTCTCCTGCCTCAGCCTCCAGAGTGGCTGAGACTATAGGTGCATGCCACCATGCTCGGCTAATTTACTTGATTTTTCTAAGAAAAAATTGGTATGAGTGCCAGGCTTATTTTACTTGTTTACTGCCTAGTGCCTTAGCATGTAGGAGTTCAGTAAGTACCACCTGAATGAACAAACCAGCAGTTGCTGCTGATCCAGTTTTCATTGTCAGATCCCATAGATACTCCCAAGATAGGTATTTCAACTCAGTAGTTTTGTGAAGATAAAAATACATTTGTGTGCATGGCCATTTCTTATTATTAGAGCATTGAAACTACAGATTATTGGAATTATGATCTATATGATGGCCTTAATTCTCTATTTCATTTTGCTAATGCAATCACAGCTTTATGTTTCAGGATACGGGACACATTTCTGAACCTCAGATTCCTTAGCCTGCATATTTCACATATTTTCCCTGATGCTGCCAATTACGAGCAAGCATGATTCTTTTCTACACATTTTAGTGCATTTTTCTTATTTTTATTTTTCTAAGATTTCTATTTCACACAAAAGCCATTTTATTTCTAAAATATACACTTTTCTTTTCAGAATGAAATAATTACAGGTATTGATCAACTTAAGACCTATGCAACTTACGACCATGCGACTTTACAACCACAATCGCTAGCCACGACTGCTCCGCGCCTGGCAGCGCAAACGTTGCCCAGCTGGGCATACGACAGTGCGGACCAGCTTCCGGCAGCACTACCATCTCCGCATGCACCATTTCAACTGTTATCCCAGACTCGGTACAGCAATTTGTGTTTTGTGTCTTGGATATTTTTCATCAAACCCCTCCCAATAAACTTCTTATACATTTCGAAGCAATGGACCCAAACATCGAACGATTTGCAAGGATTGAACGGATGGCGCACTATGAGTTTCGTCGGTACCATGAAATTTATGAAGAAAAAGAGAAACATACAATTCAGACAAAGCTCACCATGTTTATGAAAAAACCAACTCCGGTAACCCCAAATGCTGCCTCAGATGACAACATCAACGATCTGCAGCCAAGCACCAGTGGCCAATAAAATGTTTCGTACATGTTTATATATTTTGATATGTTTTGCAATTGGGAAAATGTTTCCTATGGTATTTTTTACACCTGTATTTTGTATTTTTGTATGCACCTGTATTTTGTAATTTTGTATGTTTTGCAAATATTAAACCAGTTGTACTGGTAATGCAGTGTTTTACTTAAACCTGACGAATGTAAAAATAGGAAACAAAATGGTGTAGAGATGATACAAATGGCATAAAATGAACAAAGAAAATTATGATATATAACAATAATGAAAGAAAATTATGATAAAATATGACTTAAAGATTTTTATAACATCATTTCACAGTATTGTACATATAGCATACTCAACTTACGACCAAATCGTGTTACGACCGGTCTGTCGGAACCAATCATGGTCGTAAGTTGAGCACTACCTGTATTCTAGAAATCATCAAATTTCTGTATCATTTTTAGATTGCATGCTTGTAATATTTAAGCCATTCTTTTTGCTTTTTAGGTTTTGTAGTTTTATTTGTGAATTACTTTAATATTCTAATATGTTTCAAAAAAGACTTTAATAAAATTTAGTGTCTCTAGTTATTTTTTTTCCAGGGGTGGTGGTATAAATCTGTACAGGGGAGTTTGTTTGTGCTTGGGGAGTGTTAAGGAAATAAATAGTTTACCTGGACATTTGGGTAGCTGTGGCAAAACAATGGAGGAGAACCAGAGAGTGGTTAAGATTCAGAAGAAAACACTGGGGTGTATATATTCCCATCCTTCCCATGGGGTCCAAGGTGGATGAGGTATTTTGTCTTTTTCTTGTATTCTAAATTTAATTGTTTTTATTTCAGCATAATCAGAAAATTAGCTGAAACTGAAACTGATCAAGTTTATGCAGACAATCCAGATTATTTTAAAAGTATTTCCTCGCAAACTGAAGAAGAACCTCAGGTTGGTTATTTCTTTAGTAGTGTTCAAGTACATTCTGGTTCTATCTGACAGGAGTTTCCCGGCCTCAGTACTTTTTGAGGCTTCTGTGGTCTCATAATTGCATATTGCTGTAATTTATAAGCAGCAGTGCTATGAATTGACAGGAAAGGAGTAACAGAGAGTTTGGGAACACTACCATGTTTAGATATTCACTTGTGTGAACTCATTTTGCTGCCAAGTGTTGTTTTTAGTGCTTGCCATCATTGTCATAATTACTTTGCACCAAATTTATGTTCTCTAAAACTTTGTTTTAATTGGATTTGGCTAAGTCATATTTTCATTTTATGGATGGGGTATTGAATCTTAGTGAGCAGCTTATCCAGAGTCATATAAAAAATTGTGACATAGTCATACACAGTACTGTTATATTTCTGAATAACCCATACATGTGATATTGCATGTTCCTAGCTATCAGTCTATAGAAAATGGTTCCAAACATGTTCTGTTTTTGTTAGAACTGAGTTCTTATGTTGGCTCAGGAATTTACTGGCTACAAGAATGTGTGCGATCATTATAAACTTTCCAAGCCTTGGTTACTCATTTGTAAAATGGAGTACCTAACTAACGAGGTTGTGTAAACATGTAAGTGAGTTTATATACCTAATGGGCATAGTTTATTTGCAATTATCACTTCTGTTTGAGATCCATTCATTTATATTTTACAACAATTTTTAATTTTTACCATGTGTTGGTTGGGAACATATTATACACCCAGGATTAGATCGATTAAGAAAGAAACAACTTGCACTAAAATAAGTATCTCTGTATATAAAGACATATATAATTAGTCCTGTATCTTACCAAAGTACAATCTGTTCCTCATTGTTTTTTAAGTGAAATTATCCCCAAAAACCAGTGAACAAAGGTGGCACTTCATAAATTATTCTATTAAATAGGGCATTGACATATAATTAATGATTAATACAAACTGAGTAAGAGGAAAAATAAAGGTATATAATACGGAGTGAAATTTAAACTAGAGTCTTTAGAGCAATGCAGTGTTATGGGTAATATATTGGGTTAAGGATTTTTAAATTTCTTTTTCAAATTATAAATGTGTTAACATAAGTAAGCATTTTAAATTAGAAATTATTATTTCTGCCAATTCTACATTTGCTACTAGACTCACATAAGATAACTTATAAAGCTTGATTTTTATATGTTAAACATTACATCATAATAAGGCATTTGCATATTTATGGTTAATTAAGAGTGAAAATTTAATCAAAAAAACGTTAAAATTGAGTCATTACCGAATAGGGAATTACACAGAGAATTTCTAGCTTTCCTAGTTTTGGATCAGTAGCCAAATTCTGGAGAGTATGCTATTGCTACAGTGTTTGAAAAAACACTCCAGGATGCCAAGATCAACTGCCAGAAAGGAAAGCAAATAATAATACCAAACGTCAAATCTACTTTTCACAGTTCTTCTCCAAAACAGAGGACTATAAAAACATTATATTTTATAGTCATAACAAAAAAACAAAGTGTTGTGTCAAGGCGAGAATAATTCTGAGTGTTTAAACATTTCAGCACAAATGAGACCCTTGATTAAAATAGTAAAAGAAAATGGTAACATGCTTGAGGTGCCAGGATGGGAAGAATAACTGCTGATGAAAATCCCACATTTGAGCCATAATTCAACAAACACATTTATTATGCTAGCTTTAAGGTGTTATTCTTGTGCGGTGTGGCTTTTAGAGAGTATAACATTTAGCTTAGTCTGTCCTAAGTACATATCTCTGAGTTTGAAATATGAATAGGAGAATTGTTTGCAATCGTCGCTGACTTCCATTTTCTACTCAAGGTGGTGTAGAGAAAAAGGTGTGGCCTTAGTAACAGTTTCACACACTTTTTTCCCAGCTTTTACAACTGAAATAATTTTCCATTTTGAGAAAGAGACTTCTTTAAAAATCTATAATTTAAAATTAAAAATACTAGCCCTGATCATTATGTATGTTATGAGAATCAGGTTAGAAATACAGTATAAGTACATTTTCACAGTTAATTTTTATAAGATGCAAGGGATTGCTTTTACTAATATCATAGTACCTTTTTGAGTAGAATTTGGCCCTAGAAATAGGGTCCATATGGTGTGAATAGTTTGACACCTGCTATTTTTCCACGCAGCCTAACACATCTACTAATAGACCAATTAAAATACAAGACAGCTGGGCACAGTGGCTCATGCCGGTAATTAAAGCACTTTGGGAGACCAAGACAGGTGAATCATGAGGTCAGGAGTTCGAGACCAGCCCGGTCTGTATGGTGAAAACCCGTCTTTACTAAAAAAAATACAAAAATTAGCCTGGCATGGTGGAGCGCGCTTATAGTCCCAGCTACACAAGGAGTCTGAGGCAGGAGAATAGCTTGAACCTGGGAGGCAGAGGTTGCAGTGATCAGAGTTTGCGCCACTGCACTCAAGTCTGGGCAACAGAGTGAGACTCCATCTCCAAAAAAAAAAAGAAAAAAATTATATATATATATAAAATATATATTATATATATTATATACATATATATAAATATATATATATATTAGACCAATGAGGGAATACTATCAGAAGGCCACAGTTTTCCAGAGGAAAAGCCGGTTAAAGTGTTAGCCAAACACTTTGGATTGTGAAGAGATTATTTATGAACTATCAATTCTCAATAAGGACTATGGAACAACCTGATTATTTCATGGCAGGAATCTGTGCTTAGAATATTAGTTTTAGTTTAAAATAGCTGTCCATCCATGTACTTTTCTTTAATAAGCCTTGGAGCCAAAGACAATTTATTCAAATGAAGTATTTAAATATTCATAACCATGGAAACTGGAAGCATCTTTTCTTACTTAACACAATCCTAATTCATATTTTCTTAACTGACATGCATTAGCTTTGTGTGTTTTCACCAATGTCTATGATGTTTCAGACTAAATTATAACTTATATTGTAAATATGAATAATATTTGCTTATTAGTTTTACCAAAGGCAAGTTAATAGGTATTTTTGAAGTTACTGGCTAGTAAATCATTTCTAATTTAGTAGTTTAATCCTGGTGAGTTAAGACTTATTACCATTATATATCTATTATTTAATCATTATACGAGGCACTTTGAGTTCCAATTAAATGATGGGCATTGTGCTAGGTGTGAGGAATATGTAGACGAACAAGATCTGCTCTGTGTCTCAAGGGTGAGTTTGATCCGCGTAAAAGAGAAGGAAATCAGCATTATGTCTTAAGACTTATTATGTGAGTTAAGAATTATTACCATTATATATCTATATAATAGATATATTATATATATCTATTATATTAAATAGATTATATTAAATCTATTTAATAATATCTATATATTAAATAGATTAAATCTATTTAATCATTATACGATGCACTTTGAGTTCCAATTAAACTATGGGCATTGTGCTAGGTGTGAGGAATATGTAGATGAATAAGATCTGCTCTGTGTCTCAAGGGTGAGTTTGATCCTCGTAAAAGAGAAGGAAATCAGCATTATGTCTTAAGATAAATGTGCAATGCATTGTGCTAAAAGGACTCAAAGGAGAAACCATTTACTCTGACTTAGAAGGCCAAGAAGATTTTTGATAACTAACTTCTGTGCTGTTATGGGTAGGATACAAAGCATTTAGCCAGGAAGAAGTATAAGATATGTTAACATAGTTGTAAGGCAACCATTTTGGCAAACTTCTAATAGAGCAATTGTTATGTATTCTGAAATTCAGACTCTACACTTTTATCAATTTTTATTACCAAAAAATTTGCAAAAGATCAATGCTTATCCCAATTCTGAGCCATAATTCACACTTTAACTTTACTTCATCTGTGACACTAAAGTCTGGGGTAGAAGAAATGGAAGAAGATTTGCACCAAGTTGGAGTGGAGAGTCAGAGGGAGGCTTAGGAATGGGCTGAGGGAAAGGTTGGATGCTAACACTATCTTACAAACTGCAGAAAACCCAGGGCTACATATTTACCACACTCATTCATTTCAGAAAGGGCCATTTGTCTCTCTAAGTAAACATTATGGCCTTTTTTGTAAGTTCAAATATATCTTGATCTGATTCTCAAATTATCTGCCACTTTCTTTAAACAATGACCATAACTATTTACTTTCAACAAGTGATTAGATTCACTATATAATACATCTCTTTGAATTTTCTTATGTTTTTCTAGAAGATTATCTCCATTTTTGAAGGGCTCCTGTGCCAGATAATCACATTAAGTAGAATATTTTAGCATTGGATATCTGACAGATATTGAAGATTTTAATATATGAAATAAAATGATAAGATTATGTAAGATAACTATCACCAAGGATAGTTCTAGAAAATATGAGTAAAATAAATTTTTACATTTCTTCTTTTCTGTATTATATTTCCTCTTAACACTTGGACAAAAGTGTTCCTAGACTTCCTCCTGACAGTACAAGTTCTGCAATGGAGCAAGTTCTTCTGCTCCAAGCATGTTATATCTTCCCAGTTACTTCTGGGCAATCCCTGCTAAAGATTTTATTCGACTCATCACATCCATCTGTGCACAGTAATAATTTAATCCTGCTTTATAATTTAGTCCTAGTTTATCTGTAAGCTCTCGTCACTATTAAAGCATGAATATCTTCAAAAACTATTAGAGGCAAGATTAGAAATGCACTAGTATCAGATCCCAAGGGTGCTTTAAAATACTCTAGTTAATTTAGGAAGAAAGAAACAGAATCGTGAATCCTGTGGTTCAATATGTTTACAAATTTGCTAAATAAAGTTAAACAATTATCTTTAATATTCAGAGCCTTAAAAACAAATATATGGATTGAATAGCTCCAAGACGGCCACATGATACAAAGAAATTTCCAAAACATCTAAACAGTTTTAAGTGAGGAAATCATCTAACGTAATGAGATAAGTAGTTCTAATTGCATATTTTCACAATAAAAATACTTGGAAATAGATATACGCCTTATGCATTTTAAAAAGCAGGTTATCGTGTCCCTGCTTTCAAGACTGGGGTTCCGCAGCACACCTCAAGATTCTAGCAAGTTAAAAAAGGAAATTAGAGGCAGAGAAATTTTAATAATTTTGACAAACTCCTTACAGTATTTTTAAAAGAAATATATGTATCTTAGGATTAGAGATGTCCCTACATAAAGGCAATATTGGTCTAGGTTGCATTAGTTGAATATTACAGGTAAAGAAAGATTAGACTGCATAATCCTTATTGGATGAAAAAGTTCAATATACAGAAAAATAGGCAAAATCGAAGCCTTAAAAAGGACGGTCTTAAATAATTGGAAAAGAGGGAGCAAATAAATTTCCTCTCCTGGTAGGTTGACTTACAGTGTAATTCAAAGCAAAAGTCACGTGGGAGCAAATAGCCAATGGAGGCCTGTTGCTGGGACTAAAGTCACTGTGGCATGTAACTTTTAATGCATCTCAAGATGTTGTATGGGTGGGAAGGAAGGTATTGGAACCAGAACCAGAATGCCATCATGCCCACAAGAGTTATTTAAATACAATTGACATTCATAGTAAGAAATAAATAAAAATTTTAGTTCACTTTATGATCTTTTGATAAATGTTAAATATTTCATTAAAACTTAACACCCAGTTTTGTAAATAATAATGGGTACTTAGTAAATGTGAGTTTCTTTCTCTTTTTATGCTCTTGCAAAGAGTTAGTTTTTGAATTAATATTTTATGTATTTTTGATTCCTAGTCATTCCTGTGACCCAGGGTTTTATAATATTAAATCATCAACCATGACTTAAGAAAAAAAAAAGAGAATTATACATCCAAATTCTTCTTAGGAAGTTTCAAAATCTAAATATTATTCAGTGCACTAATAATTTTTCTATTAATTATTTTAATAATTAGCCACACGACATAGAAGATGTAAGATGCAATGTACTGGAAGGTCTTTCCACAAAACACTTCCTAGGAGATTTGAATGGCATGAAACCACATTTAAGGTGCTGCCTGTTCCCTGAGATAAAATTCAGCATCACCATTTCCCGGGCTTTGGCCAAGGGTGCAGAGTTGGGCAACAGAAATCACATATTGAGGGGGAAATAGGAAAAGAGAGGGGGCTTGTACACTACCTTTCATTTGGAGATTTGAGAGGAGGAGTGCTCCATGACCATGTGAAATGATAGTATTAGAAGCAGTGACATTGTGTGAGTGGGAAAGAACAAGCCTGGATTAATGCTACCCATTCCCATTTACTGTTCATGGTATGTGGGAAATTCAGTCATTTCTGGAGCTCCAATGATGAACACAGAAGTGCTGAGAGAGTTGGTAACTAGAATGAGCCTGAGTTCTGGAGGAAATAGATGCAGAGTGTGGGAAGGCTGTAACTTGTGGCCACACTGCAGGAACCATAGATATTTGTATAGATGTAATGCATGCCCAAAGGTCGGGAGTGGCTAGGTACAAGGCCAACTAAGGCATGCAGGATAATATTCAGATAAGCAAGTGTCCTTTTCTTAATAATGGCAGGTATGTTTTCATCTATACCCAGATACTGCAGGGGGGAACAGAAGAAGAAGGAAGAATATAAAAATCTGAAATTGACTGGGATTTGAATCTGCCCACTACTAAGTAGAAATGTCCGCAAATCAGTCATGGATAATTGAGTTCCATAATAGGAAATTAAATAGAGATCTGTTTCTGTTCATCAGAATCACAAAAATAATTATAAAAAACATTTATGCCAGTTAGGCATTGTTTCTAGTCATTTTAAAATGTACGAACCCATTTAATTCTTTTTGAGATAGATAAAATTTTTTTCACCTATTTAAAAATGTTGCAGACTTTGGCCAGGCATAGTGGCTTATGCCAGTAATCCCAGCACTTTGGGAGGCCGAGGAGGGAGGATTGCTTAAAGACAAGGGTTCAGTACTAATCTGCGCAACATAGCAAAATCCAATCTCTTAAAACATAAATACATAAACAAAGTGTTGCGAACTTAGGAAGCATACATTTAACTGTATCTGCATACCACACTTAACAATGACAATATTTTCCATTGAATTATTTATATTTTTGCACATTTTTTCTCTTCCTTTTCCATTTTCACTCTTCATAACATGTATCCCATGTTGAGTTGGGGTAGTAATATAAAATAGCTATAAAATATACATTGTTATGTTTCTTGTTTGCTTTCTTTTTAAGTGGGCCATATGGAACTTTTAGCCTTTTGTGCTCTTTTCCTTGACAGTTTGCTTCCTCATACTCCAAAACTTTCCTTGCTTTTAGCTTTGTGTTATCAGGCAAGCTGAGTTAATAAAAGATTTCTAATCTACAGGTTTCATGTCCCAATATTTCATTCGTGCCAATAGACTTTCATAGGATACTCAGAATTATTAATTTTCAGTGTTTTGGATAGTGAACAGAAGTGGGATGAATGATTCATGAATTCAAGAGCCAGAGTAACAGAGCATCTAAAAATGAAATGGATTAACTAAAGGACATATGCTATCAGGTATACTGTATATGCCATATACTGGCCATATGAAACAAATTCATTTCCTCTATACATTAGAATGCAAAGCAAGTATGAAAGTAACTTACCCAAATGATAATACGTAGGAATTATAGCAAAGTATATATAAGATAGGGGAATAGATCTTGAAGTTTGGCAGATCTAGATTTAAGTCCCATTCCACTAGCTCACTAGCTGTGTAACTTGAGACAAATTTCTTGATTTCTGAAGCCACAGTTTTCTCATTGATAGAATAAAGGTCATAATATCTATATGACATAGTGTTTAGGAAGAAATTTAGTTCAATTATGAAGTAAATTACTTAGCCCAGTGCAAAAATAAACCCAGAATAATCTATCATCATCATCATTACCTAATCATGCTATTCTTCTACACACACAAAAAAATATTGAGTCCTCAATTTGAGCTAATCATTGTGTTAGGCAGTTGCAACACATCAATGAGCAAGACAGATAAATGGCCCTGCTTTTGTGCTGTTTATATTTTATCAGGATATGACAGATATCACTCAATAAATTGAATATGTAAGTAAATTATATGGCATGTTTGTAGGGCATTACATATCTTGCAAATCAGCAAAAAGTAGTACAAGATAAATTTTGACTATTGATTTAAGGGAATTGGGATAAAGTGATTGTCCTCATTGAAAAGATAATAGTTAGGCAAATTCTTGAAGGATATGAGACAGTTAGCCAAGGAAAGTAGTATGTGAAGTGTGAGGAATTGTAGTACAAGGAAACCAGTGTGGCTAGAATGAAAAGAGTGGGAGAAAATTCAGGACACAGAGAGTTGAGAAAGCTCTTGCTGGTGTATGTAGTCTACTGTAAGTGCTTTGGTTTTACTGTGGTGAGATGAGGGGCCACTGAAGGGTTTGAACCAACGATTGATGATGTATCGTCATCTTCCTACAATGCAGTGAATCAGTACTGAAAACACTGTCAGCATATAAAACACTGGCCTTTCATAGTTCCCACATAGTTAGAAGAGACCTGAATTTTTAAATTGGCAGATAACCCTTTGATGGGGTTCCACTATTTCTCTCATTTTACAATAAAAGAAATTTAGAAAGAAATACTTCGGAATTAAAATTAATACTTACAGGACATAAAAGTAATGGATTTCACGGAGGAATGGCAAGGAATAATTTAGTGTTATCATAGAGTTAAAATTTTGTGTGACACTTAATCTATGGTCACGAATCTATTTACAAAAGCTCATCTGTAGCCAGAAATATTTTAGTGCATTATCATACTGACACTTCACTGAGATTCTTCAGATATGTGCTCAAATATATACTAGAAGAAACATAACATATTTAACAACTTGGACACAAATCCCTTTGAAATGTACACAAATATGAATTACTTTATCAATTTAACACAACTGGCTTAAAGGTAGTGATATAAAACGTTGAATATAAAACTAAGTTCCACTGTTTGTTTCTCTCTTTTTTTCTTCCCTATTAAGAAATTGATTTGACTTGGTAACATATTGTCACGTTCAGCCTCTACTTATGTTCAGATAAAAGATCCTCAGCCTAAGCAACTCAAGTATTTTCTTGTCTGCCTTGCATGGACTCCAGGACTTACACAATAGCAAAATTAGATTGTGTAAAGTATAAATTTGGGAAAAGCATCAAACTCCAGAGAATCTCCTAGAAGTATAGTCCAGAAGCCACTTCCACATATTTTTTATATTAGTTTTTTATATACTTCAAAATATTAATCATAATTCGATGACTACTCAAAAACTACATGTAATCAAAACTTGCACTATACTCTACAGTTTAAAATACCAGTATCACTGGTTTTCTACTTCACAGACAAAAATCACTCAACTTCGTCTGGCATTTAATCTTCTAGACTCATAACACTCCTGGGAGTTTTAGAGACTACCTGGCCCTACCCTTCATTTAAAATAGAGACATTTAGTCAGAGAATCTAAAGGGCATGCTCTTCATTTCGCAGCTAGTAAACAGAGTTTGTACTGAAGCTTTTGGACACATCACCACATTATGAGAAGAACTTCTCACCAGAGTGAAAGAAAACACTTCTTATTTTGGGTAGAAGTGGTACTCTACAGTTACTGAACTGTATGAAGCAGACTTCTGTTATAAAACTGAGGTGATCTGATTTTGAAGATGTACATCTGAAGGAAGGAGGGGAGAAAGTAAAAATCCAAATGAGTCATAAGAGAGTAAAGAGTGAATCTTGGAAGTGGTTAAATCTGGTAACCAAGCTGGAAATTCCTTGATGACTCAGGGCCTACTACTCATCTGTGCTTGGAAAATTAGTAGAGAACTGAAGGTTTGCCTCAGACAGGAAATGGAACTTAGCGGGTAGCTAAGTAGCAGAGGACAGCTTTGCAGGAGGAAGAATTAAAAAGACTTCATGTCAGGAAGCTGACATAAAGCCTTTAGTCTCCAAGAAAAAGATCGTCCACTCTGGAAACCTTATTTCCATAGATGTGATGAAGTTGAGATGCTAGCCCAGAAAATAGGTGAAGGAATTAGGTGTTGACAAAGAAAATAAACCTCTCATGCAGGACTAAGATGAAGGTAGATTTTGCAACAATTCCTATTGGCTCTTAATTAATTGTTGAACTTAGACAAATTAACTTATAACAAAATAAAATGTAACGGTTTTCAAGTGGAGCATGACTTACATCAAGGATATGTGTGATATATTTGGCATTCAAAATTATGAAGTACTTTGTCAGGGTTTTAGTAGAAAAAAGCCAGGGTTCCTAAATACTTTGCAATGTGGAGAAAACAAAAAATTATCCCATCCAAAATGCAATCAATGTCTCACTGAAAAACAATGATTCAACTCAAAGGAGGTCTTTGTGGGGAAGATTGTATCTCCAGTGTCCAGTCCAGAGGAAAACAAAAGTTACTCAAATCATGTTGAATGAAACCAAAAGGAACCTATCTTCTAATAACTGAATTCATTTCTATATGTTTACATTTTTTTCTTTGCATTAATATTTGGTTAAGTGTTAACAAACACTGGAATATTTCCTTTAAATTGGTCAAATGTTTTCTAATCTGAGATATGAGTACAAGGTTCTTGTTCATTTCAGACAAGTGTAGTGTCCGGTCAAAAACAACAGTTCTGTAGACCAGGAGTGGTAAATATGGCAATGCCATGAGGTGATGAGGGGTATGGTGACTGCTGATAGCCTAGCACTCCCCTCAGATTAAATCTAAAGGTAAAGAGAATTTAGTACCAAAGTATATTGTTCTGAGTATCCCATAATGATGTTTAATGTACAAGGAGAACTGGAAGAGTTGTGTGGAGAGTCATTATAAAAACAGTCTGAATCCAAATCAGTGCTCAGATATGTCTATCTCTGTTCTGAAAACTCAGTCAGTCAGTCAAATAATTATTAAGGAGCATCTTTGGGTGGTTCTGTTTGCCTAAAGTGTTGCTTTAGGAGTCAGGATGGAATAAGGAGGTCACTAGCTATCCCACCACCTTTGGAAACTTAGAGTACAATTTTATGACTCAGAGCAAGGCTATTCCTTTTTTTTGTTTTTGAGGAGTCTCACTCTGTCACCCAGGCTGGAGTGCAGTGGCACGATCTTGGCTCACTGCAATCTCAACCTCCCAGGTTCAAGCAATTCTCCTGCCTCAGCCTCCCAAGTAGCTGGGATTACAGGTGCACATCATAGCTTTTTTCTTTTTTACTCAGTAAATTATCCTGTCAGCCCAAGATAGTAATACAGGAAGAAAATGGCTTGAAAACAACAGACATGCCTATATATTCAAAAAGGAAAAGGAGATTATGCTTTGCTTTCATAAATAAAACTGCATGTCGCGTTTGCATATAATATGTTTTTAATTTTGTGGCCTTTATTCTTGTTGGACCAATTTTTTTGATAGAAAGTATCAATTTCACAGAAAGTATTTAGATACATTTTCATATCTGTAACCCCAATGTAGATGTCATTTTCTTATGGGTCTTCTGGAAAATTTTCAAAAATGCTTGTGCTCCCACAAATAAAGTGCTATGTTAAAGCAGAGAGTAAAATCACTTACTGTACTATGTGCACGTACACTATTTAACTTTTGTTGACCTTATCAAAGACTTTGGAATAAATTCAGTGTAGTTATTGCTTACAGATTCTATGAATAACTAATGATATAGCTCTAAAATAGCTTGTCAAAAATTATAGGTACTAAGTCTCTAAAGATATGGTGACCACTGAGGAGCGACCTGCTTATTCAAAATAAATAAACTCAATCCTTCAAGGCAATGGCATTTAATTTACTATAAATATCTTCTCAGATGCTCAAAAGAATAAATGTCTCACCATCGAGAAATGTTTCCCAACCTTTTAAAATAAATATTATCTTCACCTGACATGTGGACTAAGCCATACTATCACCTCCTTCCTCTACAGCCTATGAAAGATACATATATATGTGTTTGTCTTTATATATATATAAAGACAGGGAGATAGGGAGTTAGGTAGATAGATGATATAGACATAGATATAGATATATAATATTTATGCTCAGGTAATTCTTCCAACATGGGTACATGGTTTATTATGAAAGACTGTGGTATACAGAGAAGAGTTTTAGGGCTTACTCTATACCAGTTATTTTTAGTAGAGAAAATTTAATGTAAAGAATTATTACTTAAGTATGGAAAATTATTATTACTTAACTAAAAAAAAAAAAAAAGAGGAATAAGAAGAAGTACTGAAGTACGTCAGGGATCCCTGTGACCACACCTAGGTTCACTGAATAGCCTCCCAGTACCCAGTGTATAGTCACACTTAGGCTATGATTTATTGCAGAAAAGGATATGAAGCCAAATCAGCAAAAGAAGGTGCATGAAAGAAATCAGAAGGAAAAAAGTCTCAAGCTTCCAAGAGTCTTCTTCCAGTGGAGTCATAAAGAAAGTGTTAAATTTTCCCAGCAATGAATTGTGACAATCCACATGAAGTGTGTTCTACCAGAGAATCTCATTAGAGACAGCGTGCCCAATGTCTTATGGGGGGCTGATCATGTAGGCACTCCCTGCCTATCATTTGCCAAAATTCAAGACTCCAGAAGGAAAGCAGGTGCTTGGTATAAACCATAGCGTTTGCACAAACAGTTTAGGCACGGCCAGCTATTCTTACCAGGGAAAGGTGAGAATCTTCGCAAATTCTTAGTTTCCAGACACCAGCTAAGGGCAAAACTTTAAATGGGACTTTCTGAGGACAGCAGAGTCAGGCCTGCATCATAGGCATATGGAGGAGTACACAAGGCATCATGGAGGTAAAAATGGCAGGAACCAGTTATAGGAAACACCCCATGCTAGACGATGAGAAGTTGGGGTTACTAAAATTTAGAAATCTTGGAGAAGTGGCCTCCTGGAGTGAAACTCAGACTTCAGAGCAGGGCGTGGTGCTCAGCTGGCCATGTTGTCTCCGAGTCAGTGAAAGAGACTGTGAAGCCAGGATTCAAACATCCACTGCAGGATGGGTAAGCAAGCAGCTGATGCTGGTGTCTCTAAAGGGTGTTGGATGAACTGGTCCCACAAATGATGGAAAAAATTCATTCTAGACAACCTTCTGATTTTACAACAAACTGCCACTGCCAAAGGAAGGAAGAGCGTAACTGGGGCAATGCTAAGAGGAATAGGAAATCAAGCTAACAAGTTAGAAGGAACAAGTCCTTTTTCCAGCTTTTTAGTCTATCTCTAGCATTCTCTTTTGGTAGAGCCTGAAGGGGCACTGGACCAAGAGAATGTGGTTTTCAGAATTTCAGCCGCAGGTGCACTAGTCTAGAAAGGTAGATTTGGAGCTGGGACATTAGCTTAGCAGCTGGAAGAGGATTTTGATTTTTCTCAGACCACCAAACTTAAAAGGCTTATGAAGGGAATTTATATATTACAAAACTGCAACCAGAACATTTGGGGTGATTCTGTGGGCATACTTGCCATAGCAGTACATACTACTACAGTAAAATGTAAAAAATAAGTGACCTGTGAAAAGTAACATGTGTGTACCAAATGAGACAATTGTATCCATCAGGTGGCTCCTAAGCCATTTCCATGGACTGCTAATTAAAAATAAGCAAGAATCAGAATTATGTCACATCATCCTGGATGGCAGTGGTCTCCTCTGTATTCTTCTTTTCTACCGCTGGGAGGGAGGTTTCATAACCATGCAGTGGCCATAGCCAAGTTTGGTAAAATTTTCATCCTTTACCATCTTAACCTGATATTGTTATGTTTTTGAATATTACAGGCTGAACTTTGTTTTGCTGCAATATGAAGCCCCTTTCTACTGTCCTCTACCTTGCTGTCATCCAATTCATGTGACCCCTATTACCTTTAGCCTGGTTATTGCCACTTCCTATGTGCATGGACATGCAGCCTTGGTTGCATTCATTTGGTCCTGGTAGCAGTGTACAAAAAGGTATAAAAATAATAGCTACCATATATTAATCACTTAGCATGGGGCAGAAATCGTCAAGAGGATTTATACATTACCATGTATAAATACTTTAGAACAGGTGTTATTTTCCATTTTATCGAAATGAACATTAAACTGAAGTTCACAGATATGTAACACCTATATACTTCTTTTTTTTTTTTTTCAGATGGAGTCTTGTTCTGTGGCCCAACCTGGAGTGCAGTGGTACGATCTCACCTCACTGCAAACTCTGCCTCCTGGGTTCAAGTGATCCTCTTGCCTCAGCCTCCCAAGTAGCTAGGATTACATGCGTTTGCCACCATGCCCAGCTAATTTTTGCATTTGTAGTAGAGATTGGGTTTCCCTGTGTTGGCCAGGCTGGTCTCGAACTCTTGACCTCAAATGATCTTCCTGCCTTGATCTCCCAAATAGTGGGATAGCAGGCATGAGCCACTGCAACCAGTCCCCATATTCATTATAGTAGGCCACACTGCACCCACACATTTCTTACTAAAGATCTCATTTTCTTTCTTAAGCCTCATACATAGCCTAACATTATAAATAGAGCCTTGTTTTAACAGAAGAAGTCCTGGATTAGAGTAATAATATCTAATCTCTGCCTTTCATCTGTAACTAATTGGGCTACCATTTTCTTCCCTTAAAGCATTAACACAGATATCTGCTAAGGAAAGCAATGAGGTAGAGTGGAAATATTATGAGACTTGAAATCAAATATACAAAGTTTTAAATTCAAGTTCCATCTTTATTATCTGCATAAGCTTAGAAAACCTTTAGCCAATTTTCTCAACTGCAAAGCAGAAATAATATCTAACTCACGAGATTACTATAATAATTAAAATAGTCTATGTAAAATGCCAACTATACTTCATTCATTTTGTGAAATTGATTTGATAAATTCACTGTAACGTTTTAGCTGTAGGCTGAAAGCTTCCCATCACTTGTAAATTGCTTTTGACTATTTGGTAACGAAATAGTTAGATCCCTTTATTTCATGTCTAAATTCTATGAAACAAATTTATAGCTATTTATTTCTCATTTCCTTTTCTGTTTCATGTCCAAAGTCCCGGCCACTAAAAATAAAACAAAACAAACCACATCCATCATATGTACTGAGTGCTTTCCTAGTTTTACTAGCCATTTCACCTCTCCTATTTTCACAGGAGGAGTGGAGATGTTTTATTTTATTTTTAGAGCCAACACTCTAGGTCAAATCTAAAACCAATTTTATGTAATTGAACTCTAGCTCAGCAAATTGATTCTTTTATTTTAAATCAGCATTTTCTATTATTACATGCATTAGGGACAACACGACTTTACTACTATACTTTAGAAGGCAATGAAAATTCATGCTGTGCAAAAACGAGAGCAATGTGAAGCCCTAGTAAAGTGTGAATTATTTCCTAATTGAAAATCCAGAAATGTTTCCCATTATTGAAGTAAAAAAAACAACACTTTCAGTGAGGCATATTTAATTGGGTTAAGTCATTTTCCTGGACCAAGTAATTATTACTTATTATTTATATGTTGTTTATTTTCATCTATGGTCTTTGTTATATTTATCATGAATTTCTTCTTCAATTGAAATTCTGTTTTCACAAGATTAAGTCTCACAGCCTTTAGCAAGATTTGTTCACCGCATTAGCGATAGTAATTTTACAACCAACAGAAAAATTTGAGTATACAGTGAAGACTTTATAGGGGATGCATTGAATCAGTTCACAAATTAAGTAAAAGCTGGCTTTTCCCTGGAATTCTTAAAGATGATGCATATGTACCAATAATAAACAACAAAAAATGAAGAGTTAAAAGTCTGATAACGTAGATCTATCGTTTTCTATTAGGGATAAAATTAGCAGGCACAAAATCAGTGTTCTATATCAGCATGTTAGGATGCTAACAAAATAAAGTCCAAATCTCAGTGACTAAACAAACCAAAGCTTGCATCAAATCGTATGTGGATAAACCAACTTGGCAGAGGAAGTCTCCTATCTGGAGTGATTCAGAGACACAAAGTAGCTCATTTTGTGAGAGTGGTCTGCCAACACACAGTTCTAGGATGACGACAGCAGGGAAAAAACAGAACATAGAGAGTATAGTACCCACATTCTCAATGTTTAGGCCCAGAAGTGATGATCATTGCTTTTGCTCACAATTCATAGCCTAGACCTAGTGACATATCAATGAGCATTAGAAACCTCTACTGTACTCATAATAGGCTTTTCATTATATTTACTCAGTAAAATCTCACTGAGTCTTTATGTGTGTCAGGTAGGTATTGAGGATGCTGTGGTGATCAAAATAGACATTTAAAAAATCATCAAAAACCTTACTGTTTGAGATAGATCTACACCCACCAGACTTCTAACAATGTCTCTCATTCAATCCATTGGCCTAGTTCATGATCCAAGCAAAATGACTCTGGGTTTGACCTGGGTGCAAAAATGCTCCCATTTTACCTTGAACTACAAAGTTTCTTGGCTTTGTACACTCAACTGTAATTTCTGGCCTAAGCAAAGTAACAGAATTATAGATATATAGCATTGGGTGCCTAAGTGTGCACCATTGCAGTTTGACTTTTTATTGTACAAGTGCATGCACAATATTTGCTACTTTTGTATAAGTGGGCTGGGTTCGGCAGGTGTTATGTTAAATTATTGATTCCTTGTCTATGTAAACAGTACTGGATTTGCTTCCCTAAAGTCCACACAGCATTTGGCCTCAAAAGAGGAAATGATGTTGAGATCAAATTTAGAGGCACATGGCTTGCCACAGGCTTAAGTATTACCCTCTCTGTCTGGTACCACTGCAACACTGAACCGGTTAGTTACGGAAAAGAATGTCCTTGAAATCCAGGTTTCATAGCTAAGTTTTATTGCTGTTTATTTGTTTTTTTAGGCAAGAAAAAATGATAGCAGATTCTATATCACAAGGTCAAGAGAGTCTGGAAGCTATTTTTTTTGAGAATCTTCTCTATACAAAAACACAGAGCTGAATGGGAAAATGGAGATTAAAAGTATTTAATAGATTTAAGTGGGTTTAAATATGCTACAAGAGAAATCAAGACAACCCAAATAAAACTCAGGGAACACTCAAATAATGATCATTGAAAACCAACAAATGATAGCAGGATAGATAGCCATGGGTTGGAAAGGGTGTGTGGATGCGAGGGGGAAATTAAGAAAGGTTGATGAATAGGTACGAACTTATAGGTAGAGAAAGGAAATAAATTATAGTGTTCAAGAGCAGACTAGGGTGACTACAGTTAGCAATAATATATTGTATATTTCCAAGCAGCTAGATGAGAGGGTTTGAAATGTTATTAACACAAAGAAATGATAAATACTCAAGCCGATGGATACCCCAAGTACCCTGACTTGATCATTATACATTCTATGCATGTAAAAATACATATGTGAAATATTATGTATCAATAAAAAAGAAGAAAATACAATAAAAGATAAAAAAAAGAAAACAGACCCCCTAGCAGGAAGGAAAGCAATAGTTGGATAATATCCAGGTGGCTAGTAGAATATATTCAAAAGCAGGCTATTTAACAAGACACTCCAGAGGTGGTCAGAAATATGATTAGCCCAATGTGGATGGAGTCTACAGAAAGAAGCCTTTGATATTCAATGGGGTCATTTGCCTGGAGGCTGAATCCCTCAGGTGCTCATGGCATTTAGTATTCAAGCCATTCCACAGAGTCAGTGCCAAGATCCATGAAATGAAATCTTTCAGCACTAACCATGACATTACTCTTAAAAATTACCAAAGTCATTTTGAATGATGAGACAACTTGAGTAAATGTCCAATTAGATATGACAAATCTAGTCTATGAGGCTCAATATCTAAAAACCATTATACTAATTGATCCCTTGCTCAAAACTATTTGTCTCTTGGATAAAATTGCTCATAGGCCATACAGATCATGCAAATCATTCTCCGCTAAATAAAATCTCAAACCATTCTAGTGCTGCTTATTTGACTGCTGGTAGTGAGCACTCCAAGATTTGATTCAATTATGGAAAGATAAGAGCACCATTATTCCAGTATGATAAAGAAGTATTAGAAATGATCCTTCCTATTCTGGAGACCCTAACCCAAAACACACACACAATACAAAAAAATAATCAAAATAGACATGTTTTATTCAGCATAGGCTGCCATAGCAAAATACTACAGATGGGGTGGTTTAAGCAATAGAAATTTATTTCTCAAAATTCTGGAGGCTAGAAAGTAGAAAATCAAGGCTGGCAAAGTAGATTTTGCTCTATCGCCTCTTATTTTGGCATGCAACTCACTGTGCGCTCCCATGTCTTCTTCTTTATGTATATACTGGTCATTCGTGTGTATATGTGGAGAAAGCAAGAGAGAGAGAGAGAGAGAGCGAGAGAGAGCACAAGCTTTCTGGCGTCTCTTCTTACATGAGTACTAATCTCATTATGAGGCCCCCACCTTCATAACCCCGTCCAATCATAGCCAAAAGCCCAAACTCCATATACTATCGCATTGGGTGTTGGAGTTTCAAGGTATGCATTTTGGGAGAACACAAGCATTCAGTTCACAATGAGACTTGCATAGGGATAGGAGTATCCTATTCCAGGAGGATAAACACTCATTAGAAATCATCCTTTTCCTTATGGAGCCTGTAACTGACGTAAACTTACGGACAAACACACAAAATAAATAATCAAAATGATATTTTATACAATGCTAAAATAGCAGATTGCAAAACATAGTCATTCAAACAGTGAATAGCTGCATGTATACATTATTAAGGTATATATGATACAATGTTTATTAACTTAGAAATCTATAATAATAAAATATGCATATTTTATGATAAACATATGAAATATATAGAATATAGTAAATATATATGTTTATTTACTTTAACTTTATAGAAAATATATGTGCTATATGACTTTGTGGAAGAAATAAGATATATATTGAGTCTTACATCACAAAGAGTAGAATTAATGCTAGATTAGAATCCAAACTAGTTTTATTGCCAATATGCATCACAAGAAGAGACATAAGAAAGCATATTATTTAGAAATAGAGATAAAAGATGTTCATAGGGATAAGTATGGATTATAATTATATAGCACCTAAAGTGCTGTACATAATATTTGTAAGCAGTTGTTTTTATTTGAAGTTATTTTTGATGGTAAATGCCACAAGACGTGTTTGCACTTGTAAAGCATTATGGACATATGAACACATGGGACTTAAGTTTAACAAGCATTAATATTTGATGACCCTTGCAATCCACATGTACTGCTTGAATACAAATAGTAAATAGGTACAATAATAAATTTTATGAATACGTTTGTAATATTTGATATCTGATATGAATATTGCATGCTGTCTTAGTCTGATTAGGCTGCTATAACAAAATATCTTAGACAAGGCAGTTTATAATCAACAGAGATTTATTGCTCATAGTTCTCGGGACTGGGGTCACCCAAGATCAAGGCAACCACAGATTTGATGTCTGGTAAGGGCTCTCTCTCTTCTTCAAAGATGTGCCTTCATGCTGTATCTCCACATGGTGGAAGTGGCAAACATGCTCCCTCAAGCCTCTTTTTAAAAGACACTAATCCCATGCATTAAGGCAGAGCCCCCGTGAGCTAATCACCACCCCCAATGCCTTTTTTTTTTTTTTTTTGTCAAGAGTCTTGCTCTGTCGTCCAGGCTGGAATGCAGTGGAGTAATCTCCGCTCACAGCAGCCTCCACTTCCTGGGTTCAAGCAATTCTCCTGCTTCGGCCTCCTGAGTAGCTGAGACAACAGGCAAGTGCCACCACAGCCAGCTAATTTTTGTATTTTTAGTAGAGACTGGGTTTCACCATGTTGGCCAGGATGGTCTCGATCTCCTGAGCTCATGATCTGCCTGCCTTGGCCTCCCAAAGTGCTGGGATTACAGGCGTGAGCCAGCTTGCCTGGCCCCAAATGCCTTTTCTTAATACCATCCCCTTGGACTTTTGGTTTCAATATGAATTTGGGGGATGAGGGGACAAACATTCAGACCATAACATGTTCTTTTGTCTTTAACCAAAATACAAAGATTCATTCTAAGTAATTATTTTTACATTATTGCTTTCCACAAGGGTCTTATAATAATGACAATGATGATGATTATTGCAAGTGCATCTGTTTGACCGGGTGTTTTATATAATTTATGATAATCTGCCTATTTGAGTCTAAACTGTTTCCTCCAAAAATTCATGTAATGAAGTATTAACTACTAGCACTTCAGAATGTGCCTGTATGTGAAGAAAGGATCTTTTAAGAAATAATTAAGTTAAAATGAAGTCATGGCCAGGCGCGGTGGCTCAAGCCTGTAATCCCAGCACTTTGGGAGGCCGAGGCTGGTGGATCACGAGGTCAAGAGATCGAGACCATCCTGGTCAACATGGTGAAACCCCGTCTCTACTAAAAATACAAAAAATTAGCTGGGCATGGTGGTGTGTGCCTGTAATCCCAGCTACTCAGGAGGCTGAGGCAGGAGAATTGCCTGAACCCAGGAGGCGGAGGTTGCAGTGAGCTGAGATCGCGTCATTGCACTCCAGCCTGGGTAACATGAGTGAAACTCCGTCTCAAAAAAAAAATGAAGTCATTAGGTTGGAATTTAAACCAATATGACTGATACCTTTATAAGAAGACAGGTGCAGAGGGAAGACCACATGAGGGGACAGGAAAAAGCCAGCTACCTGGAAGCTATGGAGAGAGGCTTCAGAAGAAACCAGACTTGAGGACACGCTGACCTCAGACTTCTGGCCTCCAAACTGTGAGGAGATAAATTTCTGTTGTTTAACTCACCTAGTCTGTGATAGCAGCCCTAATAAGCTAATGCACTACCCAACACCATTTATGATGTAAGACAAAAACAAAAACAAAACCCACAAGATTCAGAGAGATTCATTGACTTGCTGAAGGTTAGGTTTTGTTTTATTTACCATTATTTACACTTTATGACAAACACTTTAAAAAAAGATAAGCTTATTTTTATTTCTTAAATTTTTCATTGAAACTCAAATGGGTTGTCTTCAATCTAATTTTTTAGTTGGAAAGACTTTCTATATCTTGTCTTGTTAAATTGAACTGATTAAAGCAAGTGCATAGTAATAAGCAAGAAGATGCTGGAAAGCTAAAGAGAATCACTCATGTACATTCTGACAAGTGTCATCCTCTCATAACTTAGGAAAATTTAAAGCAAAAGTAAACTCATGGCTTTTTATGAAGCAATGCATGCAACAAAAGCTTCTACTAATTTAAATAAGAATTTATTTTGTTGTCAGTTATAAATAAGTGTATTTCTTTTTTCCCATAAAATTGAAAAATAGCAAGATAATACAAAATGAATCAGCCTTTTTTGCCAGTAAAATAGCCTAAATGTATCTTTTTAAAGTCAAGTGAATATATATTATTTCTTAGTTATAGTTGCTTTTTCTCTTCAACTTTCAGCATCTCTAAGTTCTCTTCTCAGGAGAACTACAGTGCAGCCTAAGGTTGAAATGTCCCCTCCAAAACTCATGTTGAAACTCAGTCCTCAATGTGGCGGTATTTAGAATTGGGGCCTTTAAAAGATGATTAAATCATGGTGGCTCTCCCTTCATGGATGGATTAATTCATTTGTTGATTAATGGATTAATGGGTTGATAGGTTAACGTGATCATGGGAGTGGATCTAGTGGCTTTATCAGAAGAAGAAGAGAAACCTGATCTAGCATATTAGAATACTTGGCTCCCTTTCCCTGGGACAACTTGTGCCACCTTAGGAATCTTCGAAGAGTCTCCACCAGCAAGAAGGCTTTCACCAGACTTGGCCCTGAGACCTTGGACTTCTCAGATTATAGAACTATAAGAAACAATTTTTTTTGTTTACAAATTATCTAGTTTCAGGTATTCTGTTATAAGCCACAGACATGGACTTTCCCCTACTTAATAAGTTTGACAGTATGGAAGGGAGCTAGATTGCCAGCCAAAATAACTATACAAGTTCATAAATCCGCCTGTCACAGTTCCATAGATGCTCACAGAAGACATGAGACTCCTGGTTAGTTAAAGGATTCTGTTACTCACAACTGAAGCAGTGACAAGAGTATCAGTACTGTTCAGCTGGGTCTCTGAATCTCCCGTTTAACATGGAGACGCAGGAGGCCAGGTAGAGCCTCCATGTGCTGTGGGATGTGCCATAAGAGAAGAACTTAGGGAATCGATCAAGCTTAGGATATTGATCAAACTTAGGGAATATACTACTTCACACTAAGTAGTAAATAAACCTATTATTTTTCTAGAGAAAGATTTGGTTTAACTCAGAACCATGTAATGCATTCCTGCAATTCAATTCTTCAGATCTCAAAATTGCCAGCTGCATAAATAATACTAAGTGGCTTGGGCAAAAGACATATCTGTCTTGTGATTTTGCACACTTATCAAGATATATCAGAAAGCAAGAGACTCAGAGAAAACTTCCTCTCCTCAGTAAGTGTTTAAATGTCATTTTGTTTATTTAAAGAGAGAAAGAGAGAGATGTTAGAAAGTTTTGGCCCATGCATTATTTACATTTACTGCATAAAACAAAACTATAAGAAAGAAATGGTAACTATTAACCATTTTCAAAAAATGTTTTATAAACATTAAGTGATTAGGTGAATTGCTCAAGGAGAGTGGTAGAACCACGGTTCTGAGTGAATGCAGAGATTTTCTCAAACTCTTTGCTCCAGGGACAGAAGTAAATCAGTAAAAATTGCCTTAAGTAAATCAACAAAAATTATTTCCCTCAGCTCTGTTGTAAATTTAGTACAAGAGCATTAAATCTATGGTAGGTGCACTTATTGAGATGCGAATTTGCTTAAAAGATTGAGAGCTATCTGTTTTTAGTTCTCTATATTGTTTCCTCTTCTAAGTCAAGAAAGTAGCTATTCTTTATTACTTGTTTCTGTGATTTTGTGGCCCATCTTCAAAACGTTAGTTGTCTAAAGACAATGCATCTTTTGGTCTCAGAGGGGAGGAAGTTTGAAATTAGGGGGAGTTGAGTAGCAGGGAAGGAGTGAAGGAAAGAGATAAATGCTTTGAGATGACGAAGCAAGAGAAAATATAGTTGATGGAGATTAGTGGCCTCACTAGGAAAAGGCAGCATATGTGAGGTGAAGTTGTGGCTAGTGTGCGTGGCTTGTTTTTAGCTGAGCTTCTACATTCAACCATGGGAATGTAACCACTGAGCTTAGTAGCAAAAAGTACTAAATTCTAAAACCTCCTAAAATTTTCCTTCTGTTTAAGAAAAACATTACTTTTGCACCAAAGAAAGTAGACTGGGATGATTGAGACTGTCTACAGTCTGACCAAGTAAAATTCAAGCTAAATCTAGTTTAGTAGAAATTAAATAATGCAATTTTTCTTGAATGCTGGTGTGTGAACAAGTGACGTTGTACAACATATGAAATGCACCAAATAACTGACCAACCGAAAGGATTTGACTTAAACTGAATTAAACTTGAATTGTATTTGAATTGGATTGAATGTGTTCAGTATCTGGAGTTTGAACTATTTTCTGAAAGGGAGGGGGTCATACTATCATTATTTAGACACACTTAATTGCCACTACTGGTATTTAACTACTAGAAATGTATCTGCTTACTTCTTTGGGGAGTAAAGATAAATCATAGATGAGAGACTGGTAGAAACTGAAGGAAATATAAAGAATATCAAATCGAATTTTTTCTTTTAATATTAAAAATATTATTAATATTAGACAATCTAATAGAAAAACAATAATATGAAATAATGTCTTAAATCTAAGTTACAGCAAATAAAACCCAGACATAAAAAGCTATATGCTCTTTTACTCCAATTTAATGGAAAACCAAAACAGGTTGAAGGTATTCATCATGCTGAAAACCAAATTAACAGCAGCTCCCTTGAAGGAGTATACAAGCAGACCTTCTAGGATCTGGTTATGGCCCATTCTTAAAATCTGTGTGTTGAATATGTGATTCTGTTCAGCTTGTGAAAATTCATCAAACTGCATATTTCCTTGTTCATTCATAATTTGTGCTTTCTTTTTCAGTCTTGACTGCATAAATGTTGCCAAAATGTATTTATGCCAGGTGTATCTTGATACAAATATTGAACTGGTTTATGTATTTTTATTGTTGAAAGAATTGTTATGAATAACAGAAAAATTTGTTTGAGTATGGTAGCTTGAATATTTTATGCAAATACCTTTCATGACAGAACCTATGAAACAAGAGTCTAAGAATTTCATGAAACAGACATCAGCTAAGAAACTCTAATATAGTGAGCTCTGAGCCATTTTGCCTTGGTCTCCTTGGCAAGTGTTATCTAATTTCAGAAAACCATAAGAAATTTAATAAATTAGTTAAGAGGACATTAATGATACAAAAATATCAGGAATCAAAAATGTATTGAGATTTATCATGACAAGTAAAGAGTGCTTTCTTAATTAGAGAAAGGATTATTCACCAAAAATGGCTAAAGGAATAAGTCTAAAACCTTCATTTGCCACATGAGAAAACTCGGCTCCATGGTGGCTAAGATGATTAAGAGACATTTTCAAGACACACTGGTTCATTGATAGCGATGCTAAATTTGGAACTCCACTTTCTGTTTCTGACCATTACTCCTTCCTTTCTTTCTCCCTTCCTCCCTTCCTTCCTTCCTTCCTCCTCCTTCCTTCCTCTCCTTCCTTTCTTCCTTCCTCCTCCTTCCTTCCTTCCCTTCCTTCCTTCTCCTTCCATCCTCCCCTTCCTTCCTCCCACCCTTCCTTCCTTCATTCCTTCCTTCCTCCCTCTCTCTTTCAGACTTATTGGGATATAATTCACATACCATACAATTTACTCATTTAAAGTGCATAACTGGATTCTGCAACCATCATCAGAATCTAATTTTAGAATATTTCTGTTTCCCCTTTAAAAAAAATCCATACCCATTAGCTGTTAATCTAACATTCTAGCACATGTCTTTTGGAAAATGTATGTATACACTTCTTTAGGATATATACCTAGAATGGCACTTCTGGATCAAAGCTTTGCATGTGTACAGCTTCAGTAGACGGTGTGAAACAGTTTTTCAAAGCGTCTGTACTGAGTTACATGTCTATCAGAGCATATAAGAGTATCAGCTGTTATACATTCTCATTAATATTTGATATTTGTAATACATTTCATTTTAGCCATTCTAATGGATATGTGATAGTATTCAATTATGGGTTTAATTTTCTATTCTTTGATAACTAATAAAGTAGAATGTATTTTTATATATTTCTTAACCATTTAGATTTTCTCTTTTGAGGATCATCTGTTCAAGTCTTTTGTTTGTGTTTCTATTGGGTTGTCTAATATTTCTATCTTGCTTAATACCAAAAAAGAAAAAGAATTCCAAATAAGATCACATTTTGTGATACTGAGGGTTAGGACTCCAAATATAATATTTGAGGTGACACGATTCAACCCATAACATTGTCTGTTGGAAACAACTACAAATGTTGGATAAAATATTTTTAAATGCTGTCTTTAAATGGGTTATATGTAAGCAAACAAATAGGAGGGAACTATTTAAAGAAGAGTTTCAATCCAGAGGGGTAAGTAAGCTCTCACACCAGCTAAGAAACTTTATCCACAGTGGCATTTACTAATTAGGCAAACTAGGAATTTAAGCTTCTGAAGACAAGAAGGATAAAGTAAAGACCTAAAGCTCACCTCAGTGGTATGTCTCCTAAAACTTTTCCCCACTGTAGACTGTCATCTGAAATACTATACTTCCTAGGACACCACTTACAAGGTTGCCTTGACAATGAAAGGAGCAAGAAAAATAAGTAAAGGAAAAACATCAATAACTGAGAATCAGTCATGAGTTTTACATAAGTTTATAGCCTGGGTTTCCATGACCTGCATTGTGCATGAAACCTTAAGTCACAATCTTGCTTTTTGATGATCTTGACTTGCTAGTGCCTATAGGATTGGCAGAAGCAAACACGAATTCTTCCTAACAAAAGATACCTTTATTCGAGGCCTCCAAAAATCTGTTAAAAACATTTTTAATAACAGTAAGAAATGCCCATCAGAATTAACCAAATAGGGAAAGAAATGAGACCAAATGATCCCAAACGAGCAAAAATAACAGATGGCAAAAACAGATTCAGGCAAATTTCAGATATTTGCAATTGTCAGAGACAGATTTTAAAACAATCACGTTTACAATGTTTAAGGAATTATAAATAAGCTTGAAAATATCTCAGAGGCCCAAAATTATTAAACATAACTGAGCGTATTTTTAAAGCCAAAATGAACATTTAGACATTAAATATACAATAACCAAAATAAAAAACTTAGCAGAAATGATGATGTGATCAGACACAGTTGCAGAGGCAAATAGTAAACTAGAAACAGGGTTAGATAAAAGCTTTTTAAAGGGAAGCACAGTGATATATCACTAGATTTGTTTAGATCTGGAAATTTCACATGGTAGATAAAGTGAAGTCTACAATATAATCAGAATGTAAAGCAGAAAGCAGGGAGACAATAGGGCAAAGTCAATATTTGAAGAGATAATGGCTAAATTTTTCCTAAATTAATAAAAATACCAATTCAGGAGGCCTAACAAATTCTTTTTAGAATGATTTTTTAAAATATTGCATCTAGACGCACTTGGGTTAAAATTTTAAAATATCAAAACAAAAAAGAAATCATTAAAATTAACAAACAAATGAAAAGATTTTTCTCAAAGTTATGTAAGGTAAATTGACAACTGACTCTTTTAACAGCAGCACTTGTAAGCTAACAGACAGTGGAATGTCATCTACAATGTGCAGCAAAAGAGGAAAAAGGACTGGAGTCCTAGAACACAAAATCAAGCAGAAAGATGTTCAATAATAAGAATGACATGAATTCATATATACAAAAATCATGTAACCGATAGACCTCAGGCAGAAAGTTTCTGGATAAAAGGTCTGAGAAGAAAGAAAAAAATGGTGAACCTACAGATAAATCTAAACAAATCATGACCATACAAACAAAATTAGTGCATTTTATTGTTAAAAACTCAAGATAGATTAAAATATCCAATAATAATAACATAAAAATCAGACAATGGTTACTGTATTTTTAGTCCATGTAATTGTCAAGAGAAAGATTGAGCTAGCAATAAACTTTTAACTTATGATGGATATTATTACTTTTATTGTAGCCACAAAAAGAAAAGCAAATAAATTATGTATTCTAAATAAGGAGAACATTTCATGACCTGACAGTGCTATTATTTGGAATATACTCTAGAAAATGAGGTACCTGGGTACCAGGACCATTAAAAAAAGCTCCACATTAGAAGTAATTCAAACTTCTCCCAATACTTGTTAGTAAAGCAATAACAATGTAGTCTAAAATAAAGTTCTACATGGTATTGAAAATAACAAACTAGATACAAAAAAATACAGATGAAACACAGAAACAAAATTTTGAATAAAAGCAGCAAGACACATACGTTCTATACCCTTCAATGCTGTTTATACAAAGTTCTAAAAAAGACCAGTAGCAAATTACATTGTTCAGAAGTGCATAGACAGATAGCAAAACTAAAAGGAAAAGCAATGAATTGATTATCATAAAATTGTAATAACAGATATTCCTGGAAAAGAGAAATAGGGATTTGTGTTTGGAGCAGGACTCATGATTGAGTCCAGTTTCAGGCGCTGTCGTATTTTTTGAAATGCTTAATGGTAATATGGGAGTTAACTCTACAATGATTCATTAAAGCAGATACTTGTTTGACTATATGTTATGTATTATAGAGAAAGATGATTAAAATCGATGCATTTTGAAGATGCTGAAAACAAATTGTTATAACTAGAGGAACAGGTACAGTCAGGAATTTTAGTGAAGATAATTTTTATAAATTTTTTTAGTGTTAGATAATGAAGGTCCTGATTTGCCATCCTTTAAATTTGAATTTACCCGGAAAAAAAGTTAATTGTCATAATTAGCAATTTATGTTTACAAATGCTTTGGTATACATTGTTTTCAATGATGTTGACAACAGTATTCAGAATTAATATTATCCACAGCTATGAGAAAACTGAAACAATGTGAATTATTTTTCCCCAAGAAAACAAAACCCGTATGGTAGCTTTAGTGTTTGTTCTGACTTCAAATCTAGTGTTCTTTTAGTGAAACACCTTGAATTTAGGAGAGGATCAGTTGATCTGTTATAAAATAATATTCTACTAACAGAAAGAAAAAAAGTCATAAAAAAGAGGCCAATCTAATTATGTAGTTATATATGTATCTTTGGTTTTTCCTTCAACTTTGTTATTTTCTACTATAATAAAGTATTTCTGGATTTTCTATTTAAGCAAAAATTAATATAGCTAAATTCCCTCAGAGGTCTATATTCTTCTGATTGAATTGTAAACGAAGATCCTGAAGTATCTCTAGAGGTCTCTGAGAGCCTATATGTCAGATGTGGTTTTATGTAAAATCATGATTATCCAACTATGAATGAAATATCTTATACATAATAATGATTATTTAGTTTTTATTTAAGATTTCTTTTCTAGAAATATTTGCAAACAAAACTGCTGATATTATGCAGCATTAGCCTGTACAAGTTTGCAGCCATTCAACCACAAAGCTCAACTATAAATTGACTAAAGAATTAATGCTTCTTTCATATTTAAAGCTTTAATAAGTAATTTTACTCATCAATTATTGAATATCATAGTACAATCATGACAAATTAAGACATTACTTTTCTTTCCTAGATACAGCAACAAATTTGAAGATAAAGTGTGACTGTACACATAAATTCAGAAGTATCTTTGTAAGTTTATCTCCAAGGAAATCAAACATGCTTCAACTGGACAATTTAAGTTATCTTCATGCTAATGTAAAAAGATGTTCCCTAGGACTCTAATCTAATTGCTACCTAAATATTTTATGACATCTGGATTGATTGGGTTGTTTAATACATAATGATTTCTCAAATAATTTTGGTTTTGCATTTTGAATTAATCATCAGATTATTTATTGAACATCTTTCCTAAGAATCTAATTTTTTGCATTTTGAATGCAAAAATTAGTTAGAGCTCTGGTTTCACCTATCATTGACATCTACAAATAATTTTGGATAATAAGAGAAGAGCTATGAACAAAATTAAATGTGGTTTATTGCCAAAAATGCAGTTACCTATGAAGACAGTGTCTAGAATTACATAAAAGGCAAAGAAGCGTTCTTGTCAACTTTCAAATGCAACAATCTCATTCAATACACAAGGGTGACAGACTCTTAGCTGAATCAGTAGTCACACTGCATGAGAACAATCTGAGATTATGTATCCCCATAGCTGTGTCTATATTAAGTTAGGATAACTTGAGCCTTAGGAAACTGTACAATAAAGGATATTTGGTTAAACTTCATCTTTGGAGAATGTTGTTTGTATTTGTTCTGGCAAATAGAATTTAATTTTGGTGTTTAGAGTAGATGTGTCCAAGAAACGATATTGTATACTGAATCATAAGCTTTTAACAGCATTAAAAATAGCCAGAAAGTGATAATGATGCTCTCTTTTAGTTCATGTGTGATTAAAATTTTCCTGAGTTTTGAGTTGCAAGTGACAGCTTTTGCTTAAGTCTCTTTTTCATTAAAAATATGGAGCTGCAATTTGGCAAATGAATGATTTCTTTACATTCATTATAATTAAAGTATGTAAACTCTAAAAAAAAGAAAGCAAAAAACTTTAGAGAAAAGTTGTGTTTCAGATATGTAAAGGTTTATTCCACATAGCTATTTCAGAGTGTTGTTTCTCTAATGAATTTCTTTCCTTCTTTTGAAGACATCAGAGTTCACATTGCAGAATGTGTTAGAGTCCCATTTCTTCATTTTCTCAAACTTCTTGTGGTCCAGCCACAAATGAAGAAAATATACATGTATGAAATAAGATACATTACTTCTTTTATATTAATGTTCCAATATACTTTTACTCTTCCTTGATACATAAGTGTATTTTTTGCCATTGGAGATATAAAAATTATAATCTTTCTAAAATAAATATAATTTTATTTTGCTGAAAATGAAAACTCCAATCTGTTTCTTATTAAAGCACATACTTGAGCAAAATCATTTTGTTAAAAACTAGGAATCTTTCTTCCTTTTCCAAATCTAAAAAAAAATTTTTAAGTTACACCTTTTAAGATTGGATAAGACTTAAGCCTTTTTCCTCACTCACAGTTATTCTCTGATATATGTCTATGTGATTTTACACTGTACTCGTACCAACAGAACTGGCAAATGTCAACTAAAAATATACTGTGATTTGGACATTTATCCTTTAGTTATTTTTAAAATAGTTTTTGCTCGTTACCTTTTACCCAGCACATTCAGGTCAGACCATTTGGTTGAAACAAACAGATAAGGCACAACTGCAGATAATTTAAGTAATTACATTGTATAATAAAGGTAATTGAGGCAAAAGTTCATGGGTTATTCTGAAAATTGCCTTAATTCCCTGAATTATTTGGCCTTTGATATCTGACTTAGGAGCTACCATTAAACTGTGTGGAAAAAAGAATGCCTATTTGCTTCTTTTACAGTAAAAGCACAAATAATTTAGCAGGGGGTGGGACAAAATATTTGCTTCGATTTCAGGAAATGTTACAATGAGATGCTGTGAGAGTATGAAGTATAAAAAATTCCAATTTGAAATTATCAAATGTTTTAGAGCCAAGGAAAATAAATAAATAAGTAAATATAGTTCTCAGATAGAAACATGATTACCAATAATGGCCCAAAATTAAGAATAGTTCATTTAAACAGTACATGAATTTGTTTTAAAATGAATGCTGATTAAAAACCAATATAAATCAGTAATACAAATTGTACATTTTATGTCTCAAAAATTTACTTACATAATGCTTTGAGTATTAAATATGCATAGTAATGGCTGCTAAACAATAATAGAAATATTATATTTTCACCATTTCCCAATTCAAAATTTTCTACCACATGCATTAGTTCAATTAATCATTCTAACTATTGACATTCTGTGTATCATTTAGATCTCATTTTAAAATGTCTTAGATTATAAGTATCTTTATGTTTTTTCACCAGCCTGTAAATGTTTAAAAACATATTATATATTTATTTGTATGCCATCTAATATCCAGTAAATAGTTCTATATCTCACAAGGATAAGCAAATTTTGGCCTGCAAGACAAACTGGCCCACTGCCTGGTATTGTGATTGTATTAGTCCATTCTCACATTGCTTTAAAGAACTACCGGAGACTGGTAATTTATGAAGAAAAGAGGTTTAGCTGACTCAAGTTCTTCAGGCTCAATAGAAACCATGACTGGGAGGCCTCCGGAAACTTAAAATCGTGGAGAAAGGTAAAGGGGAAGCATGCACATCTTCATAATAGTGGAACAGAAAAGACAGAGAATGAGGCAGGGAGGTGCAAAATACTTGTATACCGTCAGGTCTCATGAGAACTCACTCACTGTCATGAGAACAGCAAGGGGGTAAAATCTGCTTGATGATCCAGTCACTTCTTACCAGGTGTTTCTCCCAACACTGGGAATTATAATTCAACATGAGATTTGGGTAGGGACACTGAGCTAAACCATATCATTCTGCCCCTGGCTCCTCCAAAATATCATGTCCTTCTCACATTTAAAAACCAATCATACCATCCCAACAGTCCCCCAGTCTTAACTCATTCAAGCATTAACTCAAAAGTCCAAGTCCAAAGTCTCATCTGAGACAAGGCTAGCCCTTTCTGCCTATAAGCCTGTATTTTTTTTTTTTAATTAGCTACTTCCAACACACAATGGGAGTGCAGGTCCTGGATAAATGCTCTTGTTTCAGATGGGAGAAATTGGCCAAAATAAAGGGGCTACAGATTCCATGGAAGTTCGAAACCCAGCACGGCAGTCAATAAATCTTAAAATTCCAAAAGAATCTCTTTTGACTCCATGTCTCACAGGCAGGCCACATTGACACAAGAGGTGGGCTCCAAGGCCTTGAGAAGTTCTGTTCTTGTGGCTCTGCACAGCAGAGCTACCACCTTCATGGGCTGGTGTTGAGTGCCTACAGCTTTTCCATGCATACAGTGGAAGTTCCTGGTGGATTTGGCATCCTGAGTTCTGCAGAATGGCCCTCTTCTCACAGCTCCATGAGGCAGTGCCACAGTGGGAACTCTGTGTGGGGGTTCCAGTTCCACATTTCCCATCTGCACTGCTATAGTAGAGGTTCTCCATGAAGGTCCCACCTCTGCAGCAGACTTCTGCCTGGACATCCAGACATTTCATACATTTTCTGAAATCTAGGCAAAGGTTCCCATACCTCAACTCTTGTCTTCTATGTACCCACAGGGCCAACACTACAGGCAAGCCACCAAGGCTTGGAGCTTGCATCTTCTGAAACAATGGTCTGAGTTGTACCGTGGCCCCTTTGAACCATGGGCAAAGCTGGAGTAGCTGGAATGCCAGACACCATGTTCCGAGACTGCCCTGAGCAGCTGGACCCTGGGCCTGGGCACAATAAACCATTTTTCCTTCCTAGGCCTTTGAACATGTGATGGAAGGGGCTGCCATAAAGGTTTCTGAAATAATCTGTAAACACTTTTCCCCATTGTCTGGGCTATTAACATTAGGCTTCTCTTTATGCACATTCCTGAAGTCTGCTTGAATTTCTCCCAAGAAAATGTATTTTTCTTTTCTACCACATGGACTGGCAGCAAATTTTCTAAATGTTTATGCTCTGCTTCCCTTTCAAACATAAGTTTCAATTTCTGATCATCTCTTTGTGAATGCATATGACTATACACTCTTAGGAGCAGCCAGGCCACATCTTGAACACTTTGCTCCTTAGAAATTTCTTCTACCAGATACCCTAAATAATCTCTCTCAAGTTCAAAGTTCCACAGAGGCACAATACTGTCTGTCTCTTTGCTAAAGCGTAACAAGGGTGACCATTACTTCAGTTTCCATCAAGCTCCTCATCTCCATCTGAGATGCCCTCAGCCTGGACTTCACTGTACAGATCACTATTGGCATTTTGGTCACAACCATTCAACAAATCTCTAGGAAGTTCTAAGCTCTCCCATATATTTCTTTTCCTGAGCTCTCCAAGCTATTCCACCCTCCACCAGATAACCGAATCTAAAGTCATTTCCACATTTTCAGGTCTTCATAGGAGTGCCTCATTCTCCTAGTACCAATTTTCTGTACTAGTTTATTATTATACTGCTAAAAAGAGTTACATGAGACTGCGTAACTGATGTAGAAAAGAGGTTTAATTGATTCACAGTTCTGCAGGCTTAACAGGATGCATGACTGAGAGGCCTCAGGAAACTTACAATCATGGTGGAGGGCAAAGGGGAAGAATGCACTTCTTTACAAGGGTGGAGCAGCAGGAGGAAAGAGAGAGAGAGAGAGAAAGAGGCAAGGGAGGGAAGTGCCAAACACTTTAAACCATCAGATCTCATTAGAACTTACAACTTACTCACTGAATGACAACGGGGATATCTTCCCTCATGATCTTCCCCAACATATGAGAATTTCAACTGGACATGAGATTTGGGTGGGGCCTCCGAGCCAAACCATATCAGTGATGTTTTATTTGAATAAAGCTATACTCTTTATTTACCAGGACTAGCCAAGTTAAAGGTCAGCATGGTCACGACTCATATTACATAGAAGCAAATATTGTGGAAATATAGATGAAAAGCTAAGACAAAAGAATTATTCCATTGTGTTTTCTCACAGAAATATCTGTAAAGAATACCTTTAGCATATTAAAAAAAATTTACCACTGGGATATTATTTGAGGACCATTTCTCTACTCTCGATGTAGTTCGTTTTACTAAGAATACTAATAATATGTGTTCTTATTGAAAATCTTTAAGTATCAGGAGAAAAGGAAATAGGAGAATTCTCCTTAAGAGGCCAAAAGATAACACTAAGTACTACAGTGTTAAATGGTAGGAAAAGATATGACTACATCTTAGAGAAATAATTCTGCCTGTTTTGGTGTATGTGCCTGGACATCGGTCTCCCTTGTTTTATGAAGTAAAACAAGGGCCCTCGAAGTAAGGGTAATACAAACTTAAAAGAATGAGTATTACTGAGATTCTTTAAATCAATTAAAAGAAAATCGTTCTTTTAATTAATGAGCTGTGTGAGTTATTTTTAACTAAGGAAAGATTAGAGTAACCAAGAGTAATAAATCTATTGCATCGATACATTTAAATCTGATTTACTTCTAAGGCCTCAGTGAAGCTCAGGAAAAAAAAAAAGTGCAGATTTACTTATAAAATTAAAAACAAAAACAACAACTTTCCTCCTATTTCTGAATATTTATTTTTTAGCATTACATATTTACATTAAAGAGATAGGAAAGACCTTCCTCACACAAGGTATACAGAGAGTTGCAGGAGGTAGCAGGCAAGAGCAAAGCAGTGTTCCTTTATTTGTTTTTTCTTGTTTTTTCGTATTTGTTTTAATACTTCAGTGAGATTCTTAAAATCTTCCCAGCACTGACATTACCATGAAAGTGGAGGTGGAACAAATGGAGCTAAAGTGTAGCATTAACAAACAGTGCACTTTTGCTGCCTTTTTGCATAAAAATGCATAAAATGTATTTTTGTTTTCTCATCCTTATTAAATCTTAGCACATTTAGGACATTCCACACTTGAAATAACATGAACCCAATTTTACTCCTTAGGTCAGACACCAGTCTGGACTATACACACAGAGAAAATAACCTATAGTCCCAGGGAAGTGAGCTTGGAAAAAGAAGGAATGTAGAAAATGGTTTGAAGGAATTATTTTTCCTCTGCCTCTGGGAAAAGTGATTTGCTTGTGTTTCCTCTTCTATAAAGAGACAATAGAAAAATGATTGTAGCTTAATGGGAAACACTGGGGGTATTATTTTTAAAGATTCAGCTGGAGTCAGAAAATGACACACTAGATGTGGAGGAAACTCCAAGTAAAAAATTTTGGCTGTGAATATTGTTATCAAGAAAGAACAGGAAGAAAGCTAGTACTGCAAAGTGCTGAGAGGGCCAAATCTCTGGCCTCCTATGTGTACCTGGGCACAAGAATTCTCCAGGTGTCCTCTCAGGATTGCCAGGGGGTTGAGACATATTTAAAAGGCATGCATTTTGCAGCACTTCTGGGTTTTACAGAGAGTGCCATACACATGGAATATGCTTTGCTGACTTCTTTTACGCAGAAATGCTTACCATACTCTTGCTTTTCTTTCTTAAAATGGGAAAGTGCTTGGCTCTTCATGAAGTTATGTTTTTGCATTCTCAAAACTTCAGGGCTAGAATGAAAGACAACATGTAAACACTAAGAATTTACTGAGAAATATTTATCTAATTGTGCTGAAAAGGAATTTGCCTTGTTAGTTCTTATGAAATGCACTGAACACGAAGATGGAGTTGTTGGATTCTAGCAAATGATCATGCTGATCTGCTCTGCTCTTTATATATTTTCTTTACATCTTACAATTCCTAGTATCTTCTCTGCATATTAACTTTGAATGAGTGATAAATCATTTACTTTAGGAAAAAATCTCCTCTCTCTTGCTTTGAAAAAAATCTCACTGAACATGATTCGCTCTACCCAGAATATTCTGGTTATCTCTCAACCTGGGTTTTTCTTGAGAGATGGCAGCGTCACCACTAGGCCTACCCCTAAATTTTGCAAGACCCAGAATAAATGTGCATATGAAAGCTCACACATGCCATCTTGAGGGACTGTGTTAAAGGAAAAAACCTGTCTTCCTGGGTCCACAAAAGGCGTGGTTTCAAAGGCAAGAACTTCCCAGTGCCATGCCTTCATCCACCTTCCTATCCAGGAACCTAGAGTTCATTGTCTAACTTTCCTGCGTGGGCTAGGTAAAATTTCAGGTGTGCTCCTTTGTTTAAAAATGCCCGTGAAAAGTTCTGGGAGGAATGGCCTCCGTTTTGGGCCAGACAGCCAATCCATCATCAGAGTCGAAGATCAATCACTCCAGAGGAAGTTTAAAATAACTTCTCTCATTAGAGAAGAACATAAATGGGGTGGAAATAACTTCAAGGTTAAAACTCCACTGCACCTTACCTGCGGGATTTCCCTCTCTTGGATCCCCTCCCACAACAGCCGGAGCTCTCTCTACTTCTCTCTCTTTCTCTTTCTGCCTAATAAATCACTCTCCGCAAAACTCTTTGGGTCGGATATTTACTTGACCGGTAAGCTCACAGCACCGCCAGAGCCTTTTCCCCATTCCTGGGGCAAGGGAGCCCAAGAACCTGGGACGCATCAGGAGAAGAATCCGCCAAGGAGGGAGCTGAGCGTGTCCCCCTACCAGTCAGGGAATTGGGAGGTCTTTGGGATGCCTCTCTGTTCTCCCTGCCCACAACCTGGTTACAATGTCTAAATATTTAAATATAGTAAGTAAAGGTCAGCATCTGCTAAGTAAAATATATTTTATACTCATACTTTGACAATTACATCTTCATGAGAAAAAAATACCCAAAAGTGTGAACTAAGGTTTATTAAAGACTTGGGAGGGAGGAAGGCAAGAGGTGAACAACTAGCTGTTGGGTGTTATGTTCACTTCTTATAGGATCATTAGAAGTTCACACCTCAGCATCATGCAATATATCTATGGAACAAACCTCTACATGTACCCCGCGAATCTAAAAGTTTTTAAAAAAGAATATACATTCAGATTATTTTTTTAAAAAGTAGACTACTGTTAAGTATTAGTATACATATCTGTGTATACTATTGATGAGCCAACAATGGTATGATTAGAAATAAAGTAACAATATTCAGAAGTTATGTTTATTTCATGTTTTTATTTCCCACATGTATGTAAAATTATTGATATTAGTCAAGATTTTTACATAATCTGGGTTTTATTAGAATTGATCTGGATATTCAGCAACAAAATATAATGAAGGCATAATTAACAATGCAACTTACACAAAATTTATAAACAGAAATGTTTTCATTTCTTTTCAAAAGGTTATTTTTATTTTAAAATGTGAACTATTACTTGTCAAAACTAAGTGGAAAAATACAAGTTCCAAGTATAAGGTATAATATTAAAAATTTAAATCAAAATCATTTAACTGACTTTCATTTTTGAAAATGTAATTACATCATTTAAAATACAAAATAAAAATTATGCTCCATTATAGCAAAGATTGGTTCAGGAGAGGATATTAAAATAATGCTAAACCTAGAAGTAGTTTCAATGAAGATTAGGATATTTGTATTATCTTAAATTGTCCTTTCACAGGTTTTTTAATTATTGCATGAGAAAAGTATAACTTTAAGATGGAGAAATTGGAAAATCCTTAGAATTGGCGATCAAGATGAACATTACCAGTGAGAATCAGGTAGACACTGTGTGCCACTGTGGTGTTCTGAAAGGGACATTCCATACTTATTATTCTATCACGGAATGCATACATTAAATCTCACCATGGACAACACCACACAAACACAATGAGGCTCATTCTATTTACAAAAGGAAGAAGGCTGTATTCTTAAAACATGTCCATCTAGTAAGGGACAAGGAAGATTTATGGAAAGGTATTAGATTTAAAATGATGAAAGACTCATGGCAATAAAATACACATGATCCTACATTAGATACCATAAATATTCTATTTTGAACTTCTTTTTTCTCTCCTTTCTTCTGTTAATTCCATTCTGTGTATATTGATGCACATAATTTCTTCCCACATTACTCTTAGGCTCTGTTCATTTTTCTGAATTATTTTTTTTTCTCTGTGTTCTTCACATTGCATAATCTCTATGACTATACCTTCAAATTGGCTGATTTTTTTTCTTCTGAGGTTGACATATACTGTTGAGTCTCTCTAGTGAATTTTAAATTTTCATTATGACACTGTTTAATTCCAAAATTTATATTTTGGTATTTTTCATGATTTTTAACACTTTATTTTATTTCATTTTTTCATATTTTATTTTTTCAGTGTGGCTTTCTTTCGTTATTTGAATATATTTATAATGGCTGTTTTGAAGTCTTTGCCTACTAAGTTTGATACCAGGGCCCTCTTGAAGACAGTGTCTCTTGTCTTTTTTCCTTTTCTTGCGTATGGGTCACACTTTTCTGTTTCTTTCTTAAGAAGTGGGTATTTTAAAAACATATTGTTACGGCTCATTCTCTCTCCCACTCCCAGAGTGTGTTTTGTTGTTTATTTGTTTAGTGATTCGGCTAGAGAATTTTTAAGTTAGTTTCCTCTGCATTGCGAAGCCTCTGTTGTTGCTTCTATGGGGCTCAACTCTGGGCATATGTATGATTAGTCTGGAATGTCAGTGATTTTAGCTTTAATAGGTCTGTTTTTATTTTTCTTTTCCCTGATCTTTCTGTTATGCTATCTCTCTCTGTCAATTTCACACCTAGTTTTTGCTCTCCACTGATTGGTGGCTGATTGCCCTATTGTTTTTGAAAATGCCCTGAAGCATAAATTGTTCCAGCGCCTGATCTAATTAAATTCAAGTCCTTTGCAGGAGTAGTTTTTCAGTTCCCTCTCAGGTTTGTTCTAACAGGAAAGAGCTATTCTTAGGTGTTTATTCTGATGTCCTGGGTGATCTACAGTTTAGCTGTTCCTCTTATGTAGCTACTCTCCTCTTCTTAATAGCTTACCACAAAAATATCCATTGTTTTGGGGCGCTCCCTTAAGCTTAAGCTTCCCTACAATCTGTTTCAATTAAACTTAGTATTTTGAGAAAGCTTTGAAGCGCTCTGTTCTTGTGGTCTCTCTGTTCCCCTGGGCCAAATCTCTAAGCCATTGCTAATGAACTGGGGGCAAGAAGAGTGACTCCCTATTCTTAGAATAGCATCCCTATTTTATGGGTAGGGCAAAGGCTTTGGACAGTAACCTCTGGTCCTGTCAGATTGTCTTTCCCGGTATGGAACGTCCACCCTATCAGTGAGCTGTGGCAAAGGGAATGAGGGCCCCTGTATTCTTGGCCTGCCACATCTATTTTATTCAATAATATTCTGATTCATGAGTCAAGGCTGGGTGGAAAAAAGAAGTCCCTGCTGTCTTTGCTTCACTCACCTAGAATTTAATGTCTATAGCAACTAGTTAAAGGGAGTGAGAAATGAGAAATGCTGGCTTAGTACGCTTCCCAGGGAAATATCATAGCCATTGACAGTTAGATGGGAGAAGAGGGAGCCCATTTCCTTGGCCACATGCACTCCAAGTGGATTAGTTTAAACTGTGTGTGTAAGGTAGAAGAAGTGGGTTGTGGCTCAAGTATCACTGGATATTCTTACTGTTATCCCAGGAAGGGATGCGAATCTAGACTCCAAGAGAGAGTTCTTGGATATTAAGCAAGAAAGAATTTGGGACAAGTTCATAAAGTGAAGCAAGTTTATTAAAGAAGTAAAGAAATTAAAGAACAGCTACTCCATAGGCAGAACAGCCTTGAGGGCTGCTGGTTGGCTGTTTATGGTTATTTTTTGACTATATGCTAAACACAGGGTGGGTTATTCATGAGTTTTCTGGGAAAGAGGCAGGAAATTCCAGAACTGGGGGTCCTCCCCTGTTTAGACTATACAGGATAACTTCTGGACATTATCATGGCATTTGTAAACTGTCATGGCACTGGTCGGAGTGTCTTTTAGCATGTTAATGCATTAAATTAGTGTATACTGTAATGAGTAATGAGGACTTCCAGAGGTCACTGTCATACCCATCTTGGTTTTGGTAGGTTTTGACCGGCCGTGTCCTGTTTTATCAACAGGGTGCTTATGAACTGTATCTTGTAATACAAGTCTTGCCAACCTCCTATCTCACCCTGTGACTAAGAATGCCTAACCTCCTGGGAATGCAGCCCAACAAGTCTCAGTCTCATTTTACCCAGCCCCTGTTCAAGATGGAGTAGCTATAATTTGAAATCCTCTGACATTACAAAAATTTAGTTGATTTTCTTAAATAAATGTTTCTTCCTTTGTTGTACGCCCTTCGGAAAATTTCCAGAAACTTAAAATGTTTTTTTTTTTTAATGTAAATTTGCATGTGTTATGCTTTCTCAAGTTGTGGCTATTTCTTGGGGGCATTGGGCATGGAACTCCTATTGCCACAATTCGAAAAGTAAAATCATATCAGGTCTTTTTTATATCAAACATGTGTTTTGATGAGATAACTATTTAATATTTAACTTTTCCATGTATCATTTAACCATTCAGTAGATATTTCAGAGAAATAATTAAGAATGGTTCTGAGTGAGGGACTACACATCATAGAAAAATTATTAATATTTTAATCTACCTAAGCATATACAATGTTTTTATAAAATAGCAAGTAAGCAATATTTAGGAAATCATTTTTCATTAATGTAATCCCACTCAAATCAGTGTCAGCATAAGGAAACATTCCTAAGGAGTATAGAATGGAGGTTAAGAACAGAGATATTGTAGTAAGGGTTTGTTTTGAATTCAGGTATAGTATTTAACGGCAAGTTAGTAGACCTTTCCTACCTCTGTTATCTTATCGGTAAAATAAAGATAATTGTGAGTGTCACACCTGTAATCCTAGCACTTTGGGAAGCGGAGGCGGGTGGATCACAAGGTCAAGAGATCGAGACCATCCTGGTCAACATGGTGAAACCCTGTCTCTACTAAAAATACAAAAAATTAGCTGGGCATGGTGGCACATGCCTGTAATCCCAGCTACTCAGGAGGCTGAGGCAGGAGAATTGCCTGAACACAGAGGCGGAGGTTGCAGTGAGCCGAGATCACGCCATTGCACTCCAGCCTGGGTAACAAGAGCGAAATTCCGTCTCAAAAACAAAACAAAACAAAACAAACAAACAAACAAAAAGCATGGCAAAGCCACAGTTACTTTTGCATCAACCTAATAATGTATACAAAATCTTTTAGAGTAGTTATTGGCATAAAGTAATTGTTATATAAATGTTTTCTATTTTAAAAATGATAAAAATTGCATTGAATACATGGATGGAATTCATGTACACAAAATTATTCCACATGCATGTCAATTAAGTATACTAAGTCTATCTACTGTAGCTGTCATTAATAAATCAATTAAAAAGACGTGTTTTTTAAGGACTAGTAATTTTATGTAATCTCAAAAAGCAAGTAATTGTAAAGGAAAGTTAATTTGAGAACTTTTTCCTCTTGTTTTAAATATGTCTACATTAAAAAAAATCTAGAACTTATAATTTTTAGTGAAGTTAAATAGATTGTATGATTTATGAAAATAAATTAACTCAGAAAATTTCTAAATTTTAGGTATTATGTTTAAATTTTAAGAAATTCAATTACATTTTTAAAAATTCATTTCACATCTGCAGTTTTTATTCTTCACATACGTATTTTACTGAATCTTTTCACCTAAGAAGCCATGAAATAAAAAAAATTCAAACCATACCTATTTCTATAATGAATCTGTGTAGTTCTCCATCCTCACACGAGATTGATTATGTGTCTGGACAGTAGGGATCTCATCCTACAAGATTCCTTGAGAAAAAGAACAAACTTGGGCCAGCCTCCGTGGCTCATGCCGGTAATCCCAGCACTTTGAGAGGCCGAGGCGGATGGATCACGAGGTCAGGAGATCGAGACCATCCTGGCTAACACAGTGAAATTCCATCTCTACTAAAAGTACAAAGCATTAGCTGGGCGTGGTGGCACTCGCCTGTAGTCCCAGCTACTTGGGAGGCTGAGGCAGGAGAATGGCTTGAACCTGGGAGGGAGAGGTTGCACTGAACTGAGATCATGCCACGGCACTCCCGCCTGGGCGGCAAAGGGAGACTCCAACTCAAAAGGAAAAAAAAAAAAAAAAAAAGAAAAAGAACAAACTTGAGATCAAATTGCTATAGAAATGGAATCTGGAGACTGCGGGGTGTTTTTTTTGTTTGTTTGTTTTTGTTTTTTAATACTTATTTCACAGTTGGGTATTCAGAACAGGTGATATCTTTCCTTTAGATATTCTTTCTTTTCTAGGGTCACATATAATAAAAATCTAGGAGAGTAATAAAGTTAAGTAAACCAAAGAACTACAGTCATGTTGAATGCTTCTTTTTCTAGGCCTGATTTGAAATGTTTGACAAAGATTAGAGGTAGCCTTTCATTGTGGTATTATTTTCCCTTAGTTGAATGTACTTTCTTTTCTTTGTGAGTTCTCTTGAATGAATTCACCTTTCTAATTAGAAATGCCACTGCCTCACTGTCCCTTGCTTTATTAAATTTTTACATCTTCAAATGCCTTCCTCTGAGACTAATCATTAATTAACTAATGGATCTTTGTTTTATAAAGACTTTAAAGAGATCATAGAAGACCAGAAGAATTCGTGTATTTTGGAAAAAATATGTGTTTAAAGTCTTTAATATATACTAACGGCTTTTGGTTCAAAATAAATGCTCATTCATTAAGACCTAGCATAAAGAAGAAATGAAATAATACTAGGAAAAAAATCCTTTAGGAAGATGGTCTTGAGTTGAGAATAAATAATTCTGAAAATTAGGAAAATATAAGGCAGTTTAATTCAAACATCTTTTTCTAACCACTCAGTATAAAAAAAAGCAGGTTTAAATGGGGGCATTGGCCAAATGTTGGAAAGTTTACTACTGAGGATAAGCTTAGAGAAAAAGGTCTAAAATTATCTATGTAATATTTTAATGGATACATTAGAGGTTGCTTGTCTTTGATACCTTGTTCTTTGTTTTACCTGGTACTTTTTCTTTCTATTGATGTTTAAAATAAAATTAACTAACTTCTTTTATTAACTGTAAAATAAAATTTTGATTTAATGATTTAAATATAAACATAATTTTGAAAAAAAAAATCCCAGTTTTCATGATTTCTGTTCCTGAAGTTTATTATATTTTAATCACTATACAATTCTGTTATTCCTTATAAAAAGGCTCATTGGGTGAATGCCTCCTTTCAGAGTTACTCTGGAAGAACTAAATTATCTATGGAGAAAGCTCAAAAGGTGATGAAATTCCCCCAATAAAGTAAACAACAGACTTATAAAATATATTGAGAATTTCCATTTCATGGACAAGTAAGACAGGTAATTTATGTCATCCAAATTTTTCTTAGGACAGAACTTGGCATAAGAATCTAACGAGGTGATTGGTGTGAAGCCGTAACCTGCCAATGTCATATAATCACATTGATTTGGACTGCCACTGAAAAGTTATTTTAATTTCATTTCTGACAAGAAGCAAAACACAAACAAATGAAAAAACTTACTGTGCATTTAGATGATGTTCGAAATTCTGTCTGTGAGTTGTTATACATTATTTTATTCATAAACAATTGATTTCTCCAACATTATTTACTGTAAAAATGATGTTAGTATTAGAAACCCCACATTTTCAGTTTTTCTTTTTGTCTCTTAGCTTTGTAAACAGCACTAATAACTATTATTTTTTATTTTTATTATTTATTTATTTTTTTGGGGGGGACGGAGTTTCGCTCTTGTTACCCAGGCTGGAGTGCAATGGCGCGATCTCGGCTCACCGCAACCTCCGCCTCCTGGGTTCAGGCAATTCTCCTGCCTCAGCCTCCTGAGAAGCTGGAATTACAGGCATGCGCCACCATGCCCAGCTAATTTTTTTCTATTTTTAGTAGAGACGGGGTTTCACAGTGTTGACCAGCATGGTCTCGATCTCTTGATCTCGTGATCCACCCGCCTCGGCCTCCCAAAGTGCTGGGATTACAGGCTTGAGCCACCGCGCCCAGCCTAACTATTATTTTTAAAAACACGCAGCAAAATATTTTTGACTATGTGCAACCATTGTTATGTTTTACTTGTGTAATTTTAAAGACATTTTTTGTACCAAATATATTCAGGGAGTTGCCAAATAGGTGCAAGGGAAAGAAACACTGACATGTTCTTTGATTAGAAATGGAATGTGAAATTGCTCCTACTTTTCAATGATTATTTTTATCTTAAATTTTGAAAAGTGGTTAGAGATGGTGTATAGATTCACTTTAACCAATGGCATTCCATTTATTCAGAGATCAGTTGTTCCCTTCCTTCTCCACCTATATAACATCTTGTTCATATCCTGCGTAATTCAATCTCACTAAAAAGTAGCTGTAGGGAATCCTCTATGCTCATCAACAGCACTGACAAATTTCAGTATATAACCAAATGTCTTATAAAATCAATATCTCACTTGAAGTTTGTCTTCTCATAATTATGCGATTTTTATGATATAATCAACTAAATTTTATAGAATACAAATCTCTTGTTGACTGCAAATGAAAAGAAACATCACTATGCCATGATTCTTCCTTTTTATCTTTTTATGTTATTATTTTTAAGTGCACATACCCTTTCTTTTTCTCGGTTTATGTGGTAATATTTTCATGACATTATATGACATATGTACAAAGAAAAGTGTTTCCCAAAGATTAAAATGTTTTCCTTTAGAAAAGAAGGTATCAGAAAACTGTCTTTGACAGCTGTTCTGCCTACATACAGGTGGGAGAGATGCCGCTTCCTTACCATTCTTAACTTTAATCTCATCATGTTACATCATTATAGCACCGGATAGTTTGTTTTAAAACCTGGTAATTTGTTACTAATATTAATAACTCATGAAATATCCTTAGCATAATAAAATTACATCAAAAGCATAAAATAAAGCAATTAATTTTACTACCAGAACATTTGTTACATCCTGGGAAATCCTTTTCAAATCTATCCTTTGGAAAAGTAAGCATCTGTCTGAAACAAAATAAATGGCACAAAAGATCTAGGCTCAATTTTCAGGTATCCCTACACACACACACACACACACACACACACACACACACACACACAATCTTATAGTTTTATGATTTTCCATGAGTTCACATAAATTATTCCACCATGTAAGCAAGTAATTTATTATACCCTCCTGTTTGTTAAGTTATCTACAGGTGTTTCAGGTTAATGTTTAGGGCCACCTGGAGAAGTTGTACTTTCAAATAGGCTTATTGGAGGTTTTTAAATATTTTTCTCACCAATATGTGTCTAAGTGATAAAACACACACTCGTCATCCATGAGAACCCGAGAGAACCTAAGTGCTCCTCTTGCTGAGGAGGTGTGCATCTGGGAGGCTGTGTTAGAATCTCTGAGGAGCAAAAAGCATGATCGTGGTATGAAAAATGCTAACCAGAAGACTCCAATATGTTTTTCGTAGAAGACTTAGCGGTAATGCATTTCGCAGCCTTTTTGCCACCACACACACACACACACACACACACACACACACACACACACACACACACACACGTGAGCACACACAGGAATTACTATTTTAGACAATCCAGTCTGATACCCTTTAAAATTATAAAAATCAGAGACCTAGAGAGGCAAATGACTTGTCAAAGGACTTCAATTTAATGAATTTTACAGAATATTTTTACCTAAATTATTTAGCCCATTATTTTTTAGATAGAAGTAATTTATAAATCATGTCTAAGATGAATACATTGCCAGTTCATCTGATGGATTTTTTTTTTGAGACGGAGTTTCGCTCTTGTTACCCAGGCGGGAGTGTAGTGGCGCAATCTCGGCTCACCGCAACCTCCACCTCCTGGGTTCAGGCAATTCTTCTGCCTCAGCCTCCTGAGAAGCTGGGATTACAGGCACGCGCCACCATGCCCAGCTAATGTTTTGTATTTTTAGTAGAGACAGGGTTTCACCATGTTGACCAGGATGGTCTCGATCTCTTGACCTCGTGATCCACCCGCCTCGGCCTCCCAAAGTGCTGGGATTACAGGCGTGAGCCACCACGCCTGGCCCATCTGATGGATTTTTAAAGATTTCCATTTCCTCCATCTCTGGACACAATTTTATTTATAATGATTGTAAAAAAATAACTTCATAGTAGGGTGAAAACTTATTTTGTGTAAATTTAATTTCCAAAGAATAAAAAATAATTAGGGAGTAATTAGATAATTATAACCATAATGCTGCTGCTTTTTTTTTTTTTAGAGACAGAATCTTGCTCTATCGTCCAGGCTGGAGTGCAGTGGCCTGAACATGGCCCCATGGCTCACTGCAGCTGTGATCTCTTAGGCTCAAGAGATCCTTCCTCCTGCCTCAGCCTCCCAAGCAGCTGGGATCACAAGCGTGCACCACCATGCCCAGCTAATTTTTAAATTTTTTGTAGAGATAGAGTTTCATCATGTTGTCTACGCTGGTCTTGAATTTCTGGGTTCAAGCAATCCTTCCACCTCAGCCACCCAAAGTGCTGAAATTGTGATATGAACCATAGTGCCCTGGACATATACAGCTTTTTTTTTTTTTAACACTTAACATTAGAAAGTATGTTTTAGAGAAGGACTGCTTTACTTTAGTCCTCTGGTTTCTTGGACTGGGAAGGTGGGTGCAAGAATCAGCATTGTTAGTAATGTTACTTTTATGAAAATAATAGATCGCAAAGTTATGGTGTCTTTTGGGAATAGTCTTGTCTTAGAAGAGCAAATTTATTCTATTCTTCTATGCTGTACGTCTTACTTGACAAGTACCTCCCGTGGGGACTTTTGTTATTGATGCATGAGTGAACAGTTTTGACAAATGTGTTAGCACCAGTAGTGGATCTCTTTGACTTTTACTCTGAACCATGTTTCTGTATCTGGTTATTATAAAAAATAAAAATGTTATTTTGGCTTTTACTTGCTTTAATTGTTTTGGTATGGCCTTTCTCTATATATGACAGAATATTTGTCTTTGAAGCTCCTCTGAGTTTTCAGCAGAAATAAGAAGAGTCATTTCAGAGTTATGATAAAACATAATCTAAAATTCAGCTTTATGAAAGACATAAATCAAGGCATACTAATAAGAGGATGCTTAAGTCAAGTCAATTAGACTCTGGCTGTATAGCCTTGGGTAGGTTATTCATCTTCTTTCAACCTCAGTTGTGTCAATAGTAAAACAAAAATAATAGCACCTGCCCTGTGAGGAGAATGTGATTTGGTAAGATTCCGTATGTGGTGCATGGTAGGAACACAATAAACATTAGCTCTAATAATATGTAAAGGTAAATCATAAGTCCCTGGTACTGCAAATTAACTTATGTACCAGGTGAAATTCTTCATTAAAATTATTTCAAACTCTTAGTCATATATATGCCATAAAGAGGATTAACAAAGTTCTGTCTCCATGGCCAATTTTTCTGAGCATGAAAATAGTTTCTTGGAGAACTATAACATTCATTGGGAATCCACCAATATAATAGAGAATATCAAAATGATTAGGAGAAAATCAGTTTGCTATTTAAACATCCGATTCATGGAGCTCCATAAGACCTGAATAAAAAGGACAAACTTTCATCCTAGATATGTAAACATGCAAATATTTGTGTGTGTGTGCATGCACATTCATATGTGTTTTATTCTTTGGTATCTTTTTAAGAAATTATAAATAATATAGTTTCAAATATAAAAATAACTGGTCTCTGCCATCATCAGAGTACAGTTTATTAATAATATATCATTAGAACTCTATTATACATGACATCAACTTCACCCTGGTGGAAAATCCCTTCAGCTACTAGTATTGAAAAGAAAATCCAGAAGGCATCCAGGGCTGCTGCTGTCTAGTTTTAGGCTTTGGTCATGTCTGTGCCATTTCTGTTAGGTATATTTTTATGGTACATAGTCCTACATTTATTTATATAACATTTCATTCCTCTCAACAATGTTTTATAGCTTTAATAATAATAATGACTATTATTTTCAACTTTTATTTTAGACTCTGGGGGTATATGTGCAGGCTTGTTACCTTGGTATACTGCATGATGCTGGTAATCCCATCTCCCAGGAACTGAACATAGCAGCCAATAGTTACTTTTTCAACCCTTGTCCCACTTCCACCCTCCCCTCTCTAGTAATCCCCGGTTTTCATTGTTGCCATCCTTACGTCCATGAGAACTTGATCATTAGCTCTCAGGTGTAAGTGAGAACATGGGGTATTTGGTTTTCTGTTTCTGTTAATTCACTTATGATACTGGCCACCAGCTGCATTCGTGTTGTGGTAAAGGACATGATACATTCATTTTTATGGCTGTGTAGTATTTCATGGTGTATGCATGCCACATCTTTATCCAGTGCACCACCAATGGGCACCTAGGTTGAGTCCATGTGTTTGCTCCTGTGAATAATACTGTAATGACTATCTGAGTGCATGTGCCTTTTTGGAAGAATGACTTATCTTCTTTTGGATATATATCCAGTAATGGGACTGCAAGGTCAAATGATAGTTCTGTTTTAAGTGCTTTAAGAAACCTCCAAATTACTTTCCACAGAAGTTGAGCTGATTAATATACATTCCCAACAACAATCTGTAAGCATTCCCTTTCCTCTGCAGCCTTGCCAGCATCTGCTTGCTTTTTTGTTTTTTACTTTTTTCATAAGAGCCATTCTGACTGCCGTGAGATGAAATCTCATTGCGGTTTTGATTTGCATTTCTCTGATGATTAGTGATGTAGAGTATGTTTTTATATGTTTTGTTGCCACTTGAATGTCTTCTTTTGAGAAGTGTCTGCACATGGCCTTTGCCCATTTTTAATGGAGTTGTTTTTCTTTCTTGTTGACTTAAATTTCTTACAGAGTCTGGATATTAGACCTTTGTTGGATTTATAGTTTTGCAAATATTTTCTCCTGTTCTTTTTAGGTTGTCTGTTTCCTCTCTTGGTGGTTTTTTTGCTGTGCAGAAACTGTTTAGTTTAATTAGGTCTCACTTGTCAATTTTTGTTGAAATTGCTTTTAAAGACTTAGTCATAAATTCTTTCTCAATGCCAATGTCCAGAATGATGTTTCCAAGCTTTTATTCTAAGATTCTTGTATTTCTGAGGTCTTACATTTTGAATAGGGAGTACTTTCTCTATTGTCTATTTTTGTCAATTTTTTTGAAAATCAGATGGCGGTAGCTGTGCAGCTTTCTTCCTGTGTTCTCTGTTCTGTTGGTCTGTGTGTCAATTTTTCTAAAGTACCATACTGTTTTGGTTACTGTAGCCTTACTGTATAGTTTGAAGTCAGGTAATGTGATGCCTCTGGCTTTGTTCTTTTGCTTAGAATTGTTTTGGCTATTCAATAACTTTTTTGGTTTCATTAAATTTTAGAATAGTTTTTTTTTTTTTTTTCTAGTCCTGTGAAAAATGCCCTTGGCAGTTTGGTAGGAATAGCATTAAATCTGTAGATTGCTTTGGGCACAATTTCTATTTTAACAACACTAATTTTTTCAATCCATGATCATGGGATGTTTTTCCTTTTATTTGTCATCTATGATTTCTTTTTTAGCAGTGCTTTTACTTCTCCTTATAGAGATACTTTACTTCTAAGTGAGATGTATTTCTAAGTACTGCATGTGGATGTGTATGTGTGTGGTAGTGGGGGAGCTACTGGCTATTGGAAATGGGATTGTGTTCCTGAGTTGGCTTTCAGATTGAGTGTTATTGATGTATAGAAATGCTACTAATTTTTGCAAATTGATTTTGTGTTCTGAAACTTTACTGAAGTCATTTATCAGTTCCAGGAAGCTTTGGTGGAATCATTAGTTCTGTTTACTCCATTCTCTTGCCTGATTGCTCTGACTAGCACTTCTAGTACTATGTCGAGTAGGAGTGGTAAGAGTGGGCATCCTTCTTTTGTTCCAGATCTCAAGGAGACTATTTCCAGTTTTTGCCCATTTAGTATAATGTTTGTTGTGGATTTGTCATAGATGATTACCATCTTGAGGTATGTTTCTTTGATGCTTAGTTTCTTGAAGGTTTCTTTGATGAAGGGATGTTGGATTTTATTGAAAGCTTTGAGATGATCATATGGTTTTTTTTTTTTAATTCTATTTATGTGGTGAATCACTGTTATTGTTTTGCATATGTTGAACCAACTTTGTATCCTAGGAATGAAACCTACTTGTTTAGGGTGAATTAACTTTGTGATGTATTGTTGGATTCAGTTTGTTAGTATTTTGTTGAAGACATTTGCATCTATGTTCCTCAGGGATATTGTCCTTTAGTTTTTCTCTTAATTGCATTTTTGCCAGGTTTTGGGATCAGGGTGATGCTGGTTTTGTAAAATAAGTTAGGGAAGAGTTCTTTTTCCTCAATTTTAGTTTCAGCAGAATTGGTACAATTTCTTCTATGTACTTCTGGTAGAATTTAGCAATGAAGCCATCTGGTCTGAGGCTTCCTTGAGACTTATTATATGGCCAAGCATGTGATCAATTTTGAAGTATGTTCTGTGTGCAGATGAAAGGAATGTAGATGTGTGGTTGATGGGTAGAGTATTTTACAGATGTCTGTTAGGTGCAATTGGTCAAGCATCAAGTTTAAATCCAGAATTTCTTTGTTAGCTTTTCTACCTTAATGATCTGTCTAATGCTGACAATAGGGTGTTGAAGTCTCTTACTATTATTGCAGGGCTGTCTAAGCCTTTTCATAGGTCTAGCAATACTTCTTTTATGAATATTCATGCTCCAATGTTGGTATATATATATTTAGGATAGCTAATTCTTCCTGTTGAATTGAACCCTTTATCATTATGTAATGCCTTTCTTTGTCCTTTTTTATTATTGTCAGTTTAATGTCTATTTTATCTGACACAAGAATAGTGACCTGTGCTGCTTTTTGTTTTCTGTTTGCATGGTATCTCTTTCTCCAACCCTTACTTTGAGCTTATTGGTGTTATTCCATGTGAGATGGGTCTCCTGAAGACAGCAGGTAGATAGGTCTTTTTTTTTTTAAACCCTGCCATTCTGTGTCTCTAAAGTGGGACACTTGCCCCATTTACATTCAAGGATAATAGTGACATGTGAGATTTTGATCCTTCAAGATGTTGTTAGCTGCTTGCTTTGTAGTTTCTATTGTGTGGTTACTTTACAGGGTCTGTGGGCTATGTACTTAAGTGTATTTTTGTGGTAGCAGGTATCATTCTTTAGTTTTCATGTTTAGATGTCCATTAAGTATCTCTTGTAAGGCTGGTCTAGTGATAAATTCTCTTTATGCTTGCTTGTCTGAAACTATTTTATTATTTCTTTGCTTTATGAAACTTAGTTTGGTGGGATATTAATTTCTTGGTTGAAACTTATTTTCTTGAAGAATGCTGAAAATATGCCCCCTGTCTCTCCTGGGTTACAAACTTTTTGATGAGAAATTCACTGCTAGCCTAAGGGGATTCCTTCTGTATGTGATCTAACATTTTTATCTAGATGCCTTTAAGATGTCGTCTTTAACATTGGCCTTGGACAGTCTGGTGCTTGACAGCATTTGTTTTGTGTAGCATCTTGCAAGTGTCTCTGGATTTCTTGTATCATGGTATCTACCTCTCTAGCAAGATTAGAGAAAATTCCTTGAATTATTTCCTCAAATAGATTTTCCAGGTTGTCTACTTTTTCTCATTACCTCCACCCCCCTCAGAAACACCAATAAGTCATAGATTTGGTTTCTTCACATAATCCCATGGTTCTCAAAGATTTTGTCCATTTTTAAAAAATTCTTATTTGTTAACTTTTGTCTGACTAGATTAATTTGAAAGACTGGTTTTCAAGCTCTGAAATTCTTTCTTCTGCTCGCTTCAGTCTCTTGATAAAGATTTCAATTCTATTTTGAAATTTCTTACATGAGATTTTCAATTCCAGAACCTCTGATTTCTTTTTAATATTTTTATCTTTTCCTTCATTTCCTGAATTGTTTTTATAGTTTCTTTGTGCTGATTTTCAACCTTGTTTTGGATCTCATTGAGCTTCCTTGCAATCTACGCTTTGAATTCTTTATCTCTCATTTCTGAGTTTCCATTTTGGCTAGGAATTATTGCTGAAGAACTAGTGCAATCGTCTGGAGGTCTCATTTGTATTTTTCATGGTTCTAAAACTTTTACACTGATTCCTTCTCATCTGGAGATGCTGGCACTTCTACTTTTTGTAATTATTTTCTGGCTGGTAACATGTTTTTCTTTTTTTTTTTCCTCCTTATAATATTATCAGCTTTTTTCACCTTTCTCTTCCGCCACTCCTCCCTATGCAGTGTGACTGTAGAGAATATTGAGCAGGGTCTTTTGGCTTTGCTTCTATAGCCTTATGCATTTCTTTTGGCATGTTTTATATTTGTTGTTTTAGTTTAACCCACAAGCCAGTAGTGGGCACTTGAATTGTAACAGGTAGCTGTGGCCAGTGCACCTAGGTATCAACTTTATCCTTATTTATTGCTAGAAGCTCTTTGTTGACTCAGGCAATGGGCTAAATCATGGAATGCACAGTGGTCCGAGCTCTCTTTTCAACACTAGGGATATGAGGGTCATGACTGTAAGGCCAGACCAGACAGGCCTGCCTCCATGTCACCCTGTGGAAGACAAAGGTACTAGCACTTGTGCTGATGGAGAATCCAGTGGGAAGTCACCAAGCATCCAGAGGTGTGTCTAGGTGTGGAGCCAGGAAACCACCTTATCCAAAAGTTATCTGCATGGGGTTAGAAAGCAGCCTAAACACCTATTCCAAAAGAGTGGGTACTCCAGATGCCTGGATATCTGCCTGGGCATGGAGCAGAGAGAGGCTCTCTCCATTAAGATCTATGCATAGGACAGGTAGGTTGCTTCAGGCTGCTGAACCAGGGGACCTGGTATTTTGAATGACTGAAGATCTTCCTGGGTATGGAACAGAGAGCTTTGCTGCACCATCATCTATGTTCATGAAGGGTGAGGTGGCTCCAATTGCCTGGATTTCTCCCTGGGAGTGGAGAGGAGAGGGTCTTGTTACAGCATGATCTCAGGGGAGCAGGCTGTGACACCCAGCAAAAACAGATTCAGATAAGCTCTATGTTGCCAAACTGACCCTGGCTGCATGTCTTGCTGCCCAGAACAAAACTGCTGCTGTAGCAGCTCTCCTCCTGTCCCAGGCTGTGACAGGGAAGAGCACAATTCCAGTGCCTACTGCTGAGGTGCTTTCCACAGTTCTGGCTGTGGAGATGGGTGCTTCAATCTCTAGCCCAAGACTAAAACGCCTGTGCCAGGTCACCAAAGAATGTCCAAATTTGTATTCATCTGGACTAAAAAATGGCATCCTATTCTCAGTCCTGCTTCTGTGAAAATGTCTGCATCTTTTCATCTGTGAAAATATCTGTGAGAGTGCCTTTCCCTCAAAGCATCTCCAAGCCTCTCACCAAGTTAGCTCTAGGGCTTGGGAGTAACAAAATGCTCTCCCTCAGCCTGCTGGCTCAGATTTTCAGTGGACAAATGAGTCACAGAGAAAGGTTCTCTGCTTGTCTCATATACTGGGGTTCCACTCATTTTTGTCAGTCAGACATATGGGAGCTGTTTGCCAGCATTCTTTTCCTTGGGATATGGAGTGTCCTTCACAATTACAGTGAATTCTCATTTTTCTTTTTGAATTAAAGCTCAGAGTTGATCTTTATGCACTGTCTTGCTATTTCTAAGTGGCTGCACCATGCTAAAAGCCTCTAATCTACTATCCTGGAAATTTTAAAATAGTATAGTTTTAAAAATAGCTTTGTAAAGATATAATTCTCCTACTATACAAGTCAGTCATTTGAAATATACAATTCTATGGGTTTTGGTATCTTCAAATATGTCATTATTAGGCACTATTTTGCACATAGAGATTAACTATAAAGAGACATAAAACATATACTGCCTGGCCACTGGTTGTTGAAATCAGTCATTATAGGGAAGACAGTTTTATTCTTTATGATTTTCATGTATTGTACTGCATGCAAATTATATGTAAAACAATATGCCAGCCTTGCCCAAAGATGTCTTAATGTTACTTTTACAAAAAGAATGGAAAGTTGTAGAATTAAGTTCAATTAGTCAAGCCTGTAATTAGTTCTTACGTACATAGTCAATGACATTAGACAATCATTGAGTGAAATGTTGAGATGCTCTTTCACTGTTCTGAGAGTTATTTTTCATAAGGTAAAAATGAGTAACAGAGTAATCAGTAGAAAAACAGGTTGACAGAATAAATTTATCACTATATAATAGATACGAATGAGAAGTTGGAATTATCAAATTGTTAATATGAAAGTGTTTATAATGTCTGAGATGAGTGACAGAAAAGAAAACAAAATGAAGAAAGTAAACAGTCATTCAAATGGTGTGGTAAATGGGACTTAAAGCTACATATATAGATTAATTTGAACCCATTGGATTAAATCATAAAATGAACAGAAAAACGATATGATCCACCCTTTACAATGATACCTGCTTTTCTGTTATAATTTACAGAACTAATAGTTCGATGACACAAAAATGTATGTAACTGGGAAAAAAAGAGTGGACAGAAATTGAAAAAAATGTATTTTATGAGAGTTAATCTAGAAAGTCTTTGCAAAATAAGCAAAAGAAACCATATAGCGACTGTTGAGTTTATATACTTTCAAGATTTCAATATTCAATAGCTGAATAATTATGACATAAAATTCTAATATTTTTTAAATCTTGAAAATATGACAGAAAAAAGAATGCTTAGATTTTAAAATTCAAATAACTTTTATATATATTAAGAGATGAGCTTTTATATATAATTAAGGGATAAGTTTTAGGATTTTTTTTCCATTTCTTCAAGGCTAAAATAATTTTTAAAATTATAAAAATAGTGCATTTAGAATTTTCAATATTAGAAAGGTAATATGAAATCAAGCAAATGTAATAAAAAGATTACTTGGGTTAACAGTAAGATAAAAAATTATCATAAGCAAAAGACCATCTACTTCTTATGGAATTTAAAATTTCTACTTAAACATAATTATATGTTTTGAAAAAATTTAGTTGAGTCAATAAATCTATCTATATCTATAAAATATGGACAAGTCATCGATAATTGAAATATGTTCACTAATTCTCTTTTCCCATGTTTATAATGTTTCTCTGATAATAAGTTATAAGGTTCTATGAGTACTAATGAGGTTTAAGTCTATTGTTTCATATATGCAAAATCAGATTGTGCTCTTAAAAAGAACATTTAAAATATGAAAAGCAATAAGTAATTTCAGTTGCTAAATTGCTTCAATTGCTCAGCTGCTGTGGGAAGAGGCACTATAGCTTATAAAATTGTGGTTTCTTACTTAAAACATCTAGTCAATGTGCATATTTTACTCCTAGCTATAAAAAAACCAATGTATCCATAATTGTAATAAATTTAAAACACTGCAAAGCATTAAAGGGGATATTAAAATTATTTTCTAACTCTTAAATATTGGTACTTTTTTTCTAGCTTGTTATTTGTGCATAATTAATATGATTTGCATGAGTTACCACCATTATTTTTCAAATAATCAGTAATTGGAAAAGCAACAAGGGGTAAAGCATTAAATTCCTACTCTACTGTCCTACAAATGAGCCCTCTGCTTTTGGGACTTCACATCTTTCTTTACCTTATATATGTAGAGCCTTCATCACTTTATAAGACTAAAAACAACTATGTGTCCTAAGAGCAGGAGCCAATACCCTGACTGCCAAAGGCCACCTTGCTATGTAAGAGGCAAATCTTATCTATCTAGGATACATACACCTAAAGATGTTAATATATAAATTTAATCTACATGAATAGTAAATTGGGCAAGATACTGGTTAGTTTTAATCAAGTATTTTCTTTGAATAAAACATTGGATTGAGTTAATGAGCTAAAATTCAATCCATCATGAGAAACTTTGGGGAAAACATTTGTCATTGTATCCTAATAACATTTATGAATTGTTTAAAGAATAAAAGGAGATAAAGGAAATCAGAAATGTTAGCCAGGAGGTATTTACAATAATTCAGGTAAGTTTCAGGACCAAGATATTTCCATTGTTTTTGAAAAAGATGTGAGAAAAATGTTGCAAAGATAAAACTGATGGAACTTGTTGAATGCTTTTATACAAGTAATGGTCTTAGGAGATAGATTAACTCCTAGTTTAAACAGTGTCAAATGCCTCTAGAGATTGATGGGTATCCAGAGACAAAATTGGTCCTTGAAGTTGGTGATTCTAAATCATTTGTGTCTGATGTAAAAGCACTTTCAAGTTCAGTGAAAGCTGAAGAACAAAATACTGAGAGGAAGCTGGATGAAACGGGTAAGAATGTAAGTAATTGAATGTGAGGTGGATAAGTCATATTTCAAGGAAAGGAGGATGGAGGGATGATTTTTTGGGCTAGGGGAGCCTTGATTGCTCAATTTTGCATAGATCTCACTAATAAGTATTGTTTATCACACTTTCCTAACGGCATTCAAAGCTAATATTGTTGAGGGAATAATTATACCTGCAAATCATGTGATACCAATGTTTGCTTTTTGTTTGTTTTTGCCCTGCAAATTATCTCTATGTTTTACCAATGTAGTAGATTATCAGTAAGGGGGGAGACTCTACCTTGTTTCCTAGAGCTATTTGTCCATCCAGGCATTTGCCTACCATTTTATTGCTGGAGGTGAGTGGGAAGCAGACAATTATAATAAAAAATAAATATGCATAGCCGCGATATGTGTCATTCTATATTCAACTGTAATATTTTAGAACATGATCTTTTAATATCAACAGAAAATGCTAGAAAAATGAAATAGGTTCATTGTTTATCCTTACCCATGTTTAGCAATGTTCAAACAGGTTAATTCTTAAATGGAGAATCCTAAAAAGAGTCAGCTGGCATTTGAATTTCTGGTTGAGTTTGGGGCTTAATTATTCTTACCTTTATTTCTGAATATACTCTAAATAAATCATCATATTAGTTTTATAAAAACTTTTTAAAAACAAAATTTTCTATACACATATAGGTACTTTAATTAAAGTGTTAATTACAGAAAGAATGAAATTCAAAGGAGATACAAGGGTAAAGTGGTTTTGAAACTCAAAGGCTAGGTGTATGGCTTACATACCTGACCAAAATTTTAAAACACTAGAATTGTTAGCCCTTATAATCACTAATATTTTATTTAAAAGGTTAACATTTTCCATTTTAATTTTTTTCTTGTCATCATGTACATGATATAGCTCTAAAGAAAAAGAAGCAAAAATACATCAATTCCACATTTTTATTTTATTGAAAGGTATGTTCTATCTTATTCTAGAGATGAAAGTCAGATTTTAACTATTTCATGCCTGATTCATTTCTTAACATAACAAAAGAGTACAACATCCTGAAAAGAGCAGGTGTTTATAGAATAAGTTTTACCTGAGCCTCTATTTTTCTTTAAATTCAAAGTGAAGCTTTTTATTAATTATTTACTCTCTCTTATTTTTATTTTCAATATAGAAATAATTATATAGGCAAAAACATGTTGGCATAATGAAGCAAGGCAAGTATTTGTTACATAAAGTTTAAGATAATTTAAGGCAATGTTCTCTTTGCATCCATGTAATTTTCTATTTCTTATGTATAGACACATAGGTTAGAGCTAAGAATTTCACAGGGAACAAAAATGGAACCAAACAATTGTCAGTGACAGTAAGAAAGTACTAATGATGAAAACTTGTTTCCCAAAGCGATTGACTCAATCATTTCCCATGAGGCAGTGGTTAATATAAGCAGGCAAACAGATCAATTTTTTACCACAAATTATGTCACTATTTTCTAATGTTTTCATTATCTGAAACACCAAAGTGCTGATTCACTCACCTTGGGGTAAATGTGACCATTTTGCTCAAACATTTTCTAAAATGCTGTATAAATAAAATTTTTTCTCATTTAGTATTTGGATTTGGATTTTTCTTGACACGATTTACCAAAAAATTTGTCCCTCCTGAATCTTATCCTGTCTCTATTTGCTTCTATCTCTAACCTGAATTCATGTAGGAAAAAAACAACATATGTGATATAACTCCTATTATCTATTCCTCGAAAATAGCTGTGTTGTAATTTAAAAATATCCAATATTTAATCAAACATGCTCACAGATAATTTTGATCAAATGTGAAGGTAAGGAATGGATTTAACAGAAATAAAAATAGCCTTAAAATTGTCTGATATGGTTTCAAATGAGAAGGATGTTTGCATGTCAGATTGTGTGGATTCCGTTCTAACCGTAATTGTACTAATATTTTTAAAGACTGTAGTTTAGCATATTGTACATCCCTATTCAACACAGAAATTTCAATGGACACAACCCAAAGTCAAAGATGCAGAGAGACCAGCAATGTAAATGAAAAAAAAAAAAAAAAGAAAAGAAAATATAAGAAATAGAGGATGCTATATGTTTCTTTCCAAAATATGAAGTATTCCCCACTATGTTTAGCAAATACAAGCTGAGTGTTCTATAACCTGCATAGTTCTGATTCTATTAAACAGTAAAAAAAGAAGTCATCACTTTCAACATTGTTCCCTCAACGTTAACTTAAAATTCTTCTTAGTATGGTTATAACGCAGGATCATTAGAATTCCATAATTCTAATGTACTTATTATCTTTTAGAGCAGAGAAATGTCTCAACTTGCAACAGAGCCATAGTAATGAAAATGTAAAACAAAGGAACAAAAAACATAGTGTGGCTCTGACACAGGAACAGACAACTAGGCTAACATGACAAGAAAGAGGGGAAGGAAACTTACTTGTGTACTATAAGTTTGACCGGTGATAGAGCTGTTACCAAATATCTCTGAAAAATAACATATCATCTTTTCAAATGGTTTTGAAAATTATATCTTTCACACGGATAAAATTAAATTTTATGCTTGTTTTCTTTCCTAGACAAGGATGAAATATAGAGGGTTGAAAGATCCGAATTAGACATAGAAAATTTTAAATATAAGGAAATTGAATGAAAAATTGCATAGGAAAATGTTTTTATAATATTGAGACAAGGCAAAACTTTTATCTAAATTTTAAAATTATAAAAAATATTGGCCTAATATATTAATAAATACATATGATTAATATCAATAACTATTTAAATATTGACTGCTAATATTTCAATACTAATAATGTTCCAAAAGAATATCATAAAGTTTACAAATGGGCAATGAAAAGGCAGAAGGACACGAATTCACATCTCCAGATGGAAAATGATCTCAATAAGATTTCTATCAAATATTGAAGAAATACTTCAGAGAATATTTGAGAAAAAAGTTTAGCTCTTACATATCATTATTCTTCATAAAAAAGGCAATTATCCAACAGAATTACCTTAAAAATCTCATACAGGAAGAAAATTGAAGTAGTATGCTACTAATTTATTACATTTCTATAATACAAATTATGTACATAGTAACAGTTCAATGAACCAGGCAAAAATATAACCACCCATGATAAGCAATCCTAACCTTATAATATCCATTCACATGCAATTAAATTAGTTTCTTAGGACACTTCGTCATTCAAAATGAAAGAGCTGAGAGTATATCACATGATATGAGAGACACACAAACAAGACTATCTTTTTTTTAATTTCTTCCCCAGGGAAGCCATAATGTATGTTTGATTATATATGGTTACTACTTCTTCTTTCGCTGCTTACAAGGAATTAGGACCAATGAGGATATCTGTCTTAACGTCTAAACATGTTTTCTATGGGTGGTCACATTTTTAAAGGTAATACTTTATTGAAGTTAGCATTATAAATACGTAGCAACAAAATAAATTCTACTGCACTATTCCTCTTGCTTGTGCTAAGGAAACTGAGTCACAAAGGTCTGTAGATATTTGATCATATATTAGCAGTTCATTTTATATAAAAATTAGTTTTCTTAAACTTTCCACAGAAAAAAAACCTAATAATCTTGAAGGAGAAAGAGAATCCAGACTCAGGCCTATAACAGAGAAGCCATGTGAATGTAATGATTTTCTATTTAATTATCATTTGTGGGACCTTCAAAAGAAATGAATTAGTGTATTAGTTTCCAGTAGTTGCCACTATATTCTTTGTACCCCCCAAAATCATATATTTTCCTTGGACATCAAAATGGTCATCTGATTGGTTATACACAGTCCATGCAAGTTCTCCAGCAAATAGCTCCATTGCCTTTTTATAGTTATTTAATCAAATGTGAAGCAGTGATATATTCTTATGGAAGGTATTATCAAGTCCGCTATTCATTAAAATTGAACTCCCCTTGTACGGAAGAATCTACTTTCATCAAGATACATCCAGATCCTTCACTCAAGTGTGAAGTTCTTCATAAAACATCTTATTCTTTTCTCCATAATTTGTTAGGTTCTCCAAACATGTACTTGTTATGTTCTCACCACAGTACTTTTCCTTTGGGAATCTTTTTCTAATTCTGAGTCATTCTCATACTTACCTGCATATAACAGGGTTGCTACCCTGAGGAAGGCATCTTGTCTTGAGGTATGTAAAAACACAAGAGATAATTTCCATTCCACAAAAATTTTATTTTGCTTGCTTTTAAATCTCCTGCCTTCTGCATTAGCAATCACCACTCTCCGCTTCATTATTTCTATGAGCTCTACTCATTAGTTCTTCCACTTCACTGAACGTTTTTGGGTCTTATCAACAATTAAATTATCCTTTGGAACAACGTCAACTTTCACCTGGTAAATCGATCCTATAGCCAGGCCACACCCTGTTTGTTCACTTTCTTTTCTCTAGTGATCTTCACCTTCAATCTACTTGGGCTATGAGTTCCATATACCTTGTTGCCAACCACGACCCTTAGTCTTCTCAAATATTAACCTCAAAGTTATTTTACTGTCACTACATGTGTCTCAGTTAACTAGGCAATGTCTAAGATTTGACCCCCTAAGGATCTCTTGGCTGTGATGTTTCTGCTTTTTATTTCTCTCTCTCTCTTCCTTTTGCAATGATTTCTTTTCAAATCAGCTTTGATATCATTGTACAAACTTTCTCTCATGATGAAATTCCCAAATCCATGTTTTCTCTAACTTACCCCTGAACTTCCTAGAAAAAGTTAAGTACTGAAGGAATCAAATTATCATCTATTTTTTGTTAGCAGTACTATAACTTCACAATGCCCAACTGGCTTTCAATAGCAAGGCTCACTGGCACTTCCATTGCCCTAGTTATGTCTCTTTACAGTCCTTTACAGCCACTATCCTCAATACTTTTGAACCTACGTATACTTATACATGCATTTATCCTTTCTTTCCCCATATCTCTTCATTTTTATAAGGCTAAGCTTTCCATCGTGTTCTGGAACTCCTCCCTTTGTGACTTCTCAGAAATAGCAAGACATCAATTATCGACTTTCATATTAATTTGAGATCTCTGAGCACACATTTGTTTTCAGAGAAAATGAGTTTTGCTAACAACTCCACAAATGCACCTATGTGTATTTATTTTCCTATCTAATAAATAATGTTTAAATTTCAAAACGTGTTTTCAATTAATCCATGCAGAACACTGCAATTCCAAAAAACATAAGGCCTATAAAGAAATTTGACCTATCACTTTAAAATATATTTTCATTGTCTTTTTCTACTGTTTTAAAGAGTCTCTAATTTTCTGTCTAAGAAATAATTACTATATTTTAAAACTGACATCTAAGGAGGATTCTAAAAAAAAAAAAAAACTTTTTATAAAAATTTGAACTAATGCTGCAATACCCTATAGAATCTATGTTTTACCTTTAGTTCATTGCATCAGAATGTTTTTCCAAGGCCAAAGTCCTATTCAATTATTTTTTGAAGCAGACTTCAAATGGTATTGTGAGCAGCCTATGGCTCTGGAGTGACTTTAGCATATTTGAAAATAAACAGAAAAGATCTCTCTCTGTAAGATCTCTGTTTTCCTGAAGAGCTTGCCAACTGAAATTTGTTACACTGTCCCTTAGGCACTTAAGTTTTCCTTTATAATAATTTGCTTTTTCTCTACTTCCTTATTTATTAGGGAGAAATGTCAATTTCTAATGAAAGTTCAGGTCATTTGGGTTCATTCTTGAGGAGGACAACAATGAACAAAGCTTTCGAAATCAATCTTTGGCATTATGATACGTTGTGGAGACAGAAACCTAGCCCTCGGTCTGGATTATCTCTCCAGACATTGAACATTTCTACTTATGTTTAAATGAAATGTTTTGTGAGAAAAGGGGAATGGCTTATCCACTGATCAAGCAAATATGAAAATTTTCTTCCCAAATCTGACAAAAAATGTGAAAATTCACTGAAAAGTAAACCTAAAGCATTTAGCAGCTTGAAAGTTTTAGTGAATTATGGCTTGATTTATGAATAACTGGAAAGAAGTAATGAATTAAATTAGAACAAGGAGGTGCAGCTTTGGAGTTAAATGTAAAAGTGACTTAATTATTTTTATAATAAGAACGGAGTTCCTATTAGTTCCTTTGGGTGGGGCAAGCAAGGAGTCACAGGGGGCAGGAGGGATGAGCAGGGCAGCCAGGTCACGCTTTCAGTTGTTCCCTTTGTTCTTTGAGTGCTTTGAACTCTGAGGATTTACAATGTGCATTTTCCATGCAGGAACCTCCAGGAGAGAATGAACATGTGCTAGAATGCTAAGACAGATGAGGATCTTCTTTCTTTCCCAACAAAAAGATATATAACCCACGCATAAGAGCATTAAAATATTAGCTGGTAAAAACCAAGGCTGTGACTTTTACAAAGGATGTTTGATAATAGAATGCAGGAATAAGTCATAAAGTGAGATTTTCTTCTGTAATGGAGGCTCTTTGACATTCTAATTATCCCAGAAGTAATTTCTTCATGTTATATATAGTCAATCTTTTCTCTTGTAGCAGAAACTAGGACATTCCCAGGAACTCGGGCAACTGTATAGGTATTTTGGCAGAACACACATATATTTCCCATGTCTGCACAGTGTAATGATATATGACATAGCTACTTGGAATTGAAACAGTTTATGCATTTGTACTTTAGTGAATGAAATAATTCATCTCCTCAACAAATATTTATAAAGACTTTGTGTGCTTGAACCAAGAATTCTCTATTTTTTTTAGGAGCACTGATATAAGTGGATTGTCTGTCATGGAATGGTTTACAATGTGGAGTAGGTAGGTAAAGGAGATGTTGAAATTGATAATGATGGCAGATATAGGTTATCTAAAAATAGAATTGAAAGATCTATCACTGAGACAAAAAGCTGAAAATATTCTTATTATATTAATTAGGAATGTTAATATAATTATATCACCACCATTCTACTCTCTCCTTCTGTGAGTATGACTTTTATATTTCACCTATAAGTGAGATTGCGCAGTTTCTATTTTTCTGTGCCTGGCTTATTTCAACTAGCACAGTGTACTCCAGGCTTATCCATGTTGTCACAAACGGCATAATTTTCTCTTTTTCAAGGCCAAAGAGTATTTCTTCTTTTCAGCACATGGAACATATTCAAGGATAGACCATATGTTGGGCCATTAAACAAGTTCCAAAGATTTATAAATATTAAAATCATGTCAAGTACATTTTGACCACAATGGAATAAAACTAGAGATCAATAACAAGAGGAAACTTAGAAACTATACAAACAGATGGAAATTAAATCATATGCTCTTGAACATCCACTGTGTCATGAAGAAATTAAGGAGGAAATTTTAAAAATTCCTGAAACAAGTGAAGAAACACAACCTACCCAAACCTATAGAATACAGTGAAAGCAATACTGTGTGAAGTTTATAGCAATAAATACATCAAAAAGTTGAAAGACTTCAAATAAATAGCATAGTGATGCATTCATAAGTGGCAGTTGAACAATTAGAACATATGGGCACAGGGAGGGGAACATTACACATTGGTGCCTGTTGGGGGTTGGGGGACAAGGTGAAGGATAGCATTAGGAGAAATACCTAATGTAGATGACAGGTTGATGGATGCAGCAAACCACTATGGCACATGTATACATATGTAACAAATCTGCATGTTCTTCACATGTATTCCAGATCTTAAAGTATATATTAAAAAGAAATAGAAAGCCAACATTAAATTAAATTAGTTAAAAATGAAGTGATAAAGATCAAAGCAGAAATAAAGACCCAAGTAAGATTAAAGTAAAAATTGGTTTTATGAAAAGATAAACAAAGTCAACAAATCTTTAGTCAGACTAACTTAAAAAAAGAGAGAAGCCCCAAACAAATCCAAAATGAAAATGAGACACTATAACTGATGCTACAGAAATTTAAAGTTTTATAAGATACTATCATGAACAACTGGATACTGGTATAAGACAAAACCTAGAGAAATAGATACATTCAAAGAGATACACATCCTATTCAAGATTAAACCATGAAGAAATTCAAAACCTGAATAGAGCAATCATTAATAATGAGAAGTAGTAATAAAAAGTTTGTGTTTTGTTTGTTTGTTTGTTTGTTTTTTGAGACAAAGTCTCATTCTTGTTGCCCAGGCTGGAGTGAAATGGCATGATCTTGGCTCACTGCAACCCCTGCCTCCCAGGTTCAAGTGATTCTCCTGCCTCAGCCTCCTGAGTAGCTGGGATTACAGACACTTGCCACCATGTCTGGCTAATTTTTGTATTTTTAGTAGAGATGGGGTTTCACCATGTTGGCCAGGCTGGTCTCAAACTCCTAACCTCAGGTGATCTGCCCACCTTAGTCTTTCAAAGTGCTAGGATTACAGGAGTAAGCCACTATGCATGTCCAAAAAGATTTTTTTAATCACAGAAAAGTCCAGAATCTGATGCCTTCACTGTTGAATTCCACCACTTAAAAAAGAACTAATACCAATTCTACTTATACTATTCCAAAAAATCAAGGAAGAAGAAATACTTTCCAATTCATTATATGAGGCCAGTATTACTTTGATACCAAAACCAGAAAATACAACATAAAAATAAAACAGCAGAGCAATATCTCTGATGAACATAAATTCAAAAACCAACAACAAAATACTAGCAAACAGAATTCCACATCACATTAAAATATAATTTAACATAATCAAGTAGGAATTCAAGGATGGTTCAACATAGGCAAAACAATAAATGTGTGTGGTACATCATAGCAACAGAATGAGTGACAAAACCATATAATAATTTCAATAGATGATGAAAAATCATTTGATAACATGAAACATCTCTTCATGATAAAAACTTTCAACAAACTGGGGATAGAAGGAACATACCTAAACATGATAAAACTCATATAAGACAAACCTATAGCTAGCACTATACTGAGTGGCAAAAAAACTGAAAGCCTCTCTTCCAAGATCTGGAACAAGACAAGGATGCTCATATTCACCACTTTTATTCACCATACTATTAGAAATCCTAGCCAGAGATAGTGGACAAGAGAAAGAAATAAATAACATCCAAACTGGAAAGGAAGAAGTCAAATTATCCTTGTTTGCAGTTACGTCTATGTTAAAGGAATGTGGTTGCCAGAGGCCTATGTATCTAGTTTTATATCAAGTAAATATGTTTCCACACTCATAGAAACTTGCAGAAAAGAGATTATATTTACCATAGGATCTCTTTAATCATCTATTTTTATCTTTGATACTGCTTGCTGGCCCTGTCCACAATCAATTTTACTGGTCTACTTGTGAAAGAAAGCAATATATAGAAACTTCAGCATTTTTACCACCACACCATATGCATGTCCAGCTGCCTAAAATACTTTGTTCTAACTTAAACATGTTGACTCATTTTCTTGAGATGAAAGTCTAGCGTAATATATTTTAAAAGAAAGACTAACAGAAAAGAAGGCATATTATTTTTGAAAATTGTATAGATTTTTTTTTAGAAGTCACATTTTTAAAAACATAATTATGGTCTGGGAACCATAGATTTATTTAGAAGAAAGACATATTTGATATTTGCTTTCTTATGAAAAAGTGGATTTTCAAAACATCTTATAAAATGAAATTTTGAACTACTAAATCTGAAACTCTGGATCAAACATGTTGTCATTACTGCAAAAATTCCTGTGGTTCTCATGGTTAGCCTTTGGCATCCACAGTTACGGAAACTCTGAAGTCCTTCTAATTTTGGAAAATATGGGTGGGATATTTTGGTCTAGTTGTGCTAAGCAAGATTCTTCTCTTTATCAAAGCTTAAGCCTCAAAATATGTTTCTGCCATTTGAAAGAAGTGGAAGATAAGAAGAACTTAGAATTAATGTAATAAATAAATGATGTTAGTTTTTTACTATACATAAGGGTTGAAGCAAATTACTTATTTTATCTACTACAAATTTAAATTGGGAACCCAAAAACCAGAAGCTAAGCTTTTATACATCGGGAAACATGTATTTATAAAGAAGTCTGGATCAAGAACTATTTTTTATTAACAACTCATATTTAATTTAGAGCCTAGCTTAAATGACAGTTTGCAGCAAATTTAATTGTTATAGCCCACTTATTAATGTGATACACTGGCATTACAGATTCATTAAGACCTACTGGGATAAAGGCAGGGATATGTGGTGGATTGCAAAAAATGACCTCAAATTATTCTGATTCTTTTATGAAGGTACTTTTGTAAAGTGACTTTGCTCCTTCTCCCATCAAGAGATAAAGTTTATCACTGTATCCCTTGAATCTGGGCTTGACCCCATAATTTGCTTTTAGCTAACGGGACAGGAACAATGTGGTACTAGCAGAGATTTCACAATGCTTGCACATTGCACCTTCTTCTCTTTCTGCTAGCTTGTTGGAGAATAAGAAGTCATGTGTAGGAAACTGAGATACACCAGCTGTCAGCCCCACTCGCTGGTAACCTGGCAACTCCATGGTACTCAGCCCCCATGAGAAGGAATGGATATACTGTGTCTCTATAAATACACTTCTGCTTTTAAAGTCTAACTGTAAATACTGTTGAATGTTCTTCACCTTACATGTATTAAGAATAAATGAGAAGTTATAAAAAGTATATAGCACTGTATGTTTACATGAGAAAATTGGATTAGACTTGTTAACATACACAGAACAAGGTCAAGGAGTGCTTCACAAGGAGTGGTTGAGGAAAAAGTAAATGTTTGTAAATGATAAGGCCTGATTTTTCATGTGACAATTTTTCTTCTTTTAAATAATTCGTCATTCTTTTTTTTTTTTTTTTTTTTTTTTTTTTTTTTTT
>NW_022437007.1:8650034-8735073 GCF_009761245.1 Sapajus apella | reverse complement strand
TTTTTTTTGAGACAGTCTTGCTCTGTCGCGCAGGCTAGAGTACAGCGGCATGATCTCAGCTAACTTCGACCTCCGCCTCCCAGGTTTAAGCTATTCTCCTGCCTCAGCCTCCCTAGTATTTGGGACTACAGGTGCTCATCACCACCTGCCATTTGAAAGAAGTGGCTAATTTTTGTATTTTTTTTTTTAGTAGAAACAGGGTTTCATCATATTGTCCAGGCTGGTCTCAAGCTCCCAACTTTGTGATCCTCCCACCTCCAAAGTGTGGGGATTACAGGCATGAGCCACCACTCCCAGCCCATTATTCTTTTTTAAAGCATATTTAACTCCCAATAATGCTGTACAGTTCTATTTATATATTATTTGTATGTCTTACAAAATCAAGAGATGTTGGATATCCAAATGCTTTACTAGTCGACGTGCACAAAAGAAGAAAGAAGTCTATTAATATAGTAGTTGTCACTTTACAAGACTGTGTTTTGGAGGTACCAAAAGGGCTGTAGTCCTTTACCCCAGGTTTTCTTATAATATAATGATATTTTGAGATGAAAGTACTCAATATAGAAAATACATGAGCAATGCAGTTCTTAAGGAAGTTTAAAAAATAACTGAAGAGGAAAACCTGTTATATTTCAGGCTATACAGGTGATTGGTCAGATACAAAATGTTGACATAGATATGAAAATTTTAGCAAATCCTATGATTTTTTATTTGCATATGTAATTTTATATTTTATTTATTAAGGATTACTGGTGAAATAAAATGGTATTTTTAGATCAACAAGCATGGTTATGACTATATTTAACCTTTAAGGCTATCAGGTTTTTTTATTTCTTAAATATGAATAATACAATCTTATAACAATATAAAAAGATTCACTTTTCTGTACTAACCTTAATCAAGAACATACATTAGGCATGATGGGCACTTGAGACATTTCATCTGATATCCAGGTGTCATCACAAAACTATCTGATTTACAAAGATCAAGGAAAACCTTGATTCTTCATTGATTTTCAGCAATGATAAAGAGAAATTACTACATTGGCTTGTATATTTCTAGAACAATCCAGACAAAAAAGCAATTGGAGAAAACACTGTCTCCCTGAATCTCTAGTTATCTTCTAAAAATGCTTACATTATGGAGATAAGGCTAGGAGAACTGAATTTATGTAATGATGATAATGATTAGGAGAAGGATATTGCAGATGATTTGAATAACTTAATATAAAACACATCATAATTTGAGCACACGTTGACTAATTAATTTGCACTTAGCTATTTCTACAGTTTCTTTAGTAAGAATGTTAACAAAAATAAAGATTACAAGAGTAATAAATAAGCTACTTATAACAATGAGTTCTTTAAATGATTTTAGTATTATATTATTTTAAACAATATCATATATTTAAATTTTTGGTCTTCTGTGTTACATTAAAAAAAAAACCTTAAAATTATATCAGACAGTATTTTGTAAATATCAGGATTGTATACTAGGATTAAAATGGACTTTTGTATTGTGCTCTACAAGACTGTTCTTATAATAAGGTATTTTATTAAGCTAGACAGTGAATACATTAAATGAGGTCAAATTTGTTATTTCCAGTGTATTTTACTTACTTAAATATTTTAAGACATGCACTTTGTACTAAGATATGATAAGCCAATCACTTCACCTCTATGGTTCTCTTCCCCAAAACACATAGCCCAGTCTAATTATCAGCCAAACTCAAATTGAATATTGTTCTACAAAATATCTGACTATACTCCTCAAACTGTCAAGGTCATGAAGAACAAGGAAAGTCTGAAAAACTGTCACAGACCATAGCAAACTAAGAAGATGTGACACTAAATATCATGTGGTATCCTGGGTTAGACCTAGAAGAGAAAATGATACCAGCAAAAAATCTAGCAAAATCCAAAAAAAGCATTCAGTTGATTAATAATGTATCAATGCTAATTTTCAGCTGTGATGTATATGCAATGGTGGTGTAATGTTGGGGAAACTTGGTGAAAGGTTTATGAAAACTTTGTGTATTATCTTTGAAACTTTTTTTAAAGCTAAAATTTCAAATAAAAAGTTTTCAAAGAAAATTCTAGAGCTCTATTGTTTTTGATACACATATAAGAATTTTTGCTGAATTGCGCATATAGGTTTCCAGTACAGAAAAAGAAATATTTGTTGCAATGCAAATTAGAATGAAATAGAGAATCTTAAATTTGTTTATAAGGCAGGAAATGGCTACACTTTCATCTTGTGATTTTATTAAGAATATCTAGATTGTGGATCAAAGGCTACCAGTGGCACTCAAATAACCATTCTGCCTTGTATGTAATGGCCCCCTGGTGTTTAGCTGGGAGCATGGCTTCCCAGAAGGAGGAAGGTTTTTGGGTTACATTTTTTCAGTTTACCTGGCAATAGAAATGTCCTGGGTTATAGGATATAAGTTAAATTAGTATATGTGACTTCCAGCATGTCCTTAAAATTAAATGTAGACTCTTCCTTACCCCTTCTTCCTTCTTGTAGGTTGGAATGTAGACATATTGGTTGGAGCTCATGAAGCTATATTGGACCATGATGTGGAAGCCATGTGTTAAAAGTGGCAGCCAAGAAGAATAACAAAGCAAATAAACAAGCAAAAGATCCTTCGGTTCTGGAGACCATTGAAAACCATTGAAGTCCTGAATTGTGGGCTTACATATTTCTTTTATGTAACATAAATAAATTCCTATCTTATTTAAGCTATTATCATTTAGATTTTCTGTTTCTTATAGCGAAACTAATTATAAGTACCATATTATAAAATTCACTTTATTTTCTTTGAGATTTTTGGAATACCTAACATTACAAATCTTATCATTTCCTGGAAAATGAGTACCTAACATTTACAAACACCTAACATTTATACATCTTAGTATTTCCTGGAAAGCTTGTCATTTTAGAGTGCACTCTAAAAATATTCTAATCTAGAAAATTAAAAAACAATTTTCCTTATTATAGCTAACATTTGATTTTATCAAATACCTTCACAAATATTTTATTCTCATGTAAACTGAAAATGTACTTTGTTTTAACTAATTACATTCTATGCTTTGTAATCTCTTTTACACACATCAACTATCACACACCCATTACTCATCAAATGTGTAAAACATGTTGCCCAACCTCCTTATATACTTTCTCATATATAAGATAAAGTAACATTTTCTTGGATACAAAGTACAAATCAGAAGAGGCATAAGTACAGCAAATTTGGTCTGACACTACTTAATTTCCATTCATTGTACCTGATATAGCCTTTATGTTAATATATTGGAAAGTTTCTTCTTTGCTCTAGATATGATTTTATATTAAAGTCTCAGCCAGATTTTGGATATACATTTTATAAGAAAATATTTTTCTTTTTATTTCAGACCTGAATGAAGTTATGGAAATCCTCTACGAACCCTGGCCAATTCTTTTACACGTGGCCATTTTTCCACACATTCATTTCTATTATAACTTAGGCAGTCCAGGAGACTGATGGAACTCCTGCAATTTCTCACTGAAAGCTCTATCACAAGGTAGATTAGTACATAAAAAGACACATCAGCAGTTCTAACTTTTCTATTTCCACAAGAACATATATGAAGGTGTAGGAAACCAGCCTGAAATTACCTGTGGGTAACCCATGTTTGGTGGGACAAGAAATGAGAAAGATTAAGAGAGTGGGACCAGGGGGCCATCACTTATTACTCTGGAGGAGACAGTGAAGGCCCCCTGGTCCCACTCTCTCTCTTACTCTGTCTTTTTCTCATTCCTTTGTCCTACTGAACACGGGGTACCCATGGGTAATGTAGGGCTGTTTCCCTACATTCTGGAGCACCTGTGGGGCCCATGGTTGCCTACATTCTGGTACCCAATGTGTGGGGCTCATGGATCCCTACAGGAAGTTGATTTGTTTAATGGTCTCATATAGATGAACCCAGTATAATGTATACAGTTCCTCTGACCTTCCATTTCTCTTGAAAATATATCAGTGTGTGAGTGAGAATGGTATGTGTTAGAGAAATATTCTAACACATATTATCTATTTTATTTTTTTAAAGTCATTTACACACTTAACTATTTGAATTATTATTACTAGAAAATTTCTTATTACATGACTGCGACTTGTAATGCCTTATGTGATAATTGCTGATTTGTGGTACATTATTCTCCTCTCCAAAAATTAAGGAAGGTCATCATTGACTATCTGATAATGATGAGTTGGTGAACTTCAAAGGGGGATCACTAAAAATGTTAATTCAGAAAGATTTCCAGATCATCCAATTTAAGTCTACCAGTTCATATCACTGCACTATCAGTTCACAGCATAACATTGTGCTGGTCAAGAATGAGCCCCCTTGGCTCACATCCTCCTTTCTTCCTCTCCTTCTTTCTTCCTTCATCTTTCATTCTAAAAATAAATAATGAGTGCCTACTGTATACACTGGCCTTGGTGACCTGGAAATAAAGCAGACAAAATTCATTGCTATCATGGAGCATTCCTGGAAAACAAAATTTTAAAGTATACACAATAAATAAGTAATGTGTATATGAACTTAAAATAAATGCTAAGGAAGAAATGGAAAAAAAATGGAACTTGGTAATTGCACCTTCTTTATTTAATAGGTTTATGGTATATACCAGATAAAATATGATTTTATAAAAATGCTTATACTATTAGTATCAAGTGGAAAATTTTGAGTGATTTATAAGGAAGTCTTTGTATTTATTTTAAAGTGACAAATTCAACAATTAAGGTTTTTGATATTCAATAATATTGTTAGTAGAGCAGCTTATTAAAAACTTTGCCTTTGACATTTTCATTTAATTTTAACCTGAAGAGAAGTGGTAAAACAGAGCTAAACTGAAAGTAAACTAATATATGTGAGCCAACTTTCATAGCTTTTGTTCCTGTAGATCTATTTAATTACTAATATTCATTTTGGTCATCCTTTTGATTGTCTAATTATTGAATTTGACTTTAAATGTGTAAACCGTAACTTAAACAAATATTCATTTGATATTCCCAAATGAATATTCATTTTAAAGTAGCCTACAATTTTAAAGTATAATTTTTTAAAGAATGATTTTTTTAGGGATTATTATAATTACAGAACCAAAAATAACTTTTTAATTCTTTCCCAACATATACTGATCCACAAACCTTTCAGATACATAGAATGATTTCAACCACAAATTAATCTGTACATGTACAGAATCATCAGATGGCATACAAGTGGGAAATTCTACTACCAAAACTAATTTGTTTTAAAAATTTTGTTTAAAAAAAAAAAGTCCAGGTGTGGTGGTTCACATTTGTAATTGCAGCACTTTGGGAAGCTGAGGCAGGTGAACTTCTTGGACTTAGGAGTCCAAGACCAGCTTTGGCAACATGGCAAAACCCCATCTCTACAAAAAACACCCAAAAAAATAGTCAAATGTGGAGGCTTGTGCCTGTAGTCCCAGATACCTGACAGACTGAAGTCAGAGGATCTCTGGAGCCCTAGAGATACAAGATACAGTGAGCCATGGTCTCCCCACTGCACTCCAGCCTGGACTACAGAGTGAGACCCTTTCTCAAAATAAAATAAGACAGAAAGCTACTTTTTCATAAGAAAAACAAATAATATATCATAAGACATCACAGGAGCTAGGATCATTAACAAATGATCCTAAACTTGAGGGTTAGACACACAGAGTAGAGGTGCTAGGGAAGTTGGACTTGGACTGTGAGTTCCATGAAGGAAAGGACCCTGGGTTTGGTCACCCATATAAAGCCTAGAATATCTAGGTGTCATTGCACTAGAATGGAACACTTGGTTAATGCATGAGTGAATAAATACATGTCTAGGAAGATATACAGTGATTCTGCTTTTATTTCCATTTGTAGAACATTTTTTCACAAGAAAGCATGGTCTCATTGTCTAAAATGGTGTTGGAAAGAATTACCCCTACAGGCCTACAGGTTCATTATGTCTTAGGAAAATTAAAGTAAAAAAGGATGGGAGAGAGTAGTTCTCCAACCAAAGTCAATTTACCAGAATTAAAATTCTCAAAAATATATTGTTGAGAGTCAGATTTTTGATATTGTAGAAAGCAACTTTTCTGACTGAGCCAAAGAGACTCAGGAGAAAGGCAAAGAGACTGTGAAAGGAACAGTTTTTGAGTGCCCCTTGATGTCCCCGACCTTCCAAATAATAATTTAAAAAAAAGGCCCTCGAATTATTGTTAGCTCATCAGCTTGTCCATATTGGTATCCTCTCAGCCCAGGAAAGTCACTACCTAGCATCTTAAACTAGTTCTGTGCTCCTCGAATATTTGGGTTCCCATGTGTGAAATGTTTATTTCTGCAACACATGGAAGTGACAAAACAAAATGTTAAAAAACAGTTTTGTTCCATATTGTTAATGATCAAATTCACACAAGGAACTGTGTGAAATTAATTAAAATTATTTTAATGAAACTATAGTTGCTTTATTTTTATTATAAAATAAATATTAATGACATTTATGATATATATGTAGAAAACATGACTCAAAATAATTATATTCATTATTACTTAGTAGAATTTTGAAGTAAGGTTTATTGTTATTTTTTGCTTTGTACAATTGCATATTATTTCAGATTTTTGAAAGTTACACGGTCAGGCTAGTCATCTATTCCTGCTGGGTTTTAGGCTGAAACTATAAAACAATCACAAACATTACACTATATTGCCTAAAGACCAGCATAATGAAAATTTAAGTTATGTAGTACAGGTTAATAACGTTACTGGAATTTGGAAAATGAGAGATCAAACTGGGTAAGAATTTTCAATTAAATTTTATAGATTTTTTTTATAATCAGTAATAACTGACAAAATTTCCATTTATGTAGTGCTTAACATTTTATGGTATCAATATACTCTGATTTATATTTAAAACCTTTTATTTAATGTCCATCAACTAAACATGAAATTTTATTATAAATAGAAATTATCTGTACTCATATAAACGGAGGAGGTTAAGTGACCTCAGTTATTATTATTCATTTAAAACTCCTTTTCTTTCATTTGCCTGTTTAATCTCAGGAATACAAAATTTTGTGATCAACAAAGTTTCCCCTATTATTTTCAAATGAGGACTTTACACATGATTTCTCCATGAGTAATTCTAATGAAATTAATCATCATATTTATTTAAAGATAAAGATCTAATGGAATCTTAAACATACACAAACATGGACTTGCAACTATGTAAATACTAAGAATGTATATGTACTTAGCAATCAATTACTTAATTCAGCACCATTAGTTGAGCACTTCTATGGCAGTAGTCCAAGCATGATACCAGTAAAACTGTCTAAAGCACTACACATTGAGGTTTATAAGTCTGGGCTGGGCACTCCCATCATTCGTGTTAAGATTATATACATAAAAATAATACTAGAAAGTTTTTAAGTGTATATTTCACTGTAAAATATGCTTTTTGTATTAAATAACCCTCATTTAATAAACTTATTTTTATTAGATACATTTATTTTATTAAATAAAATAATACAATTTTATTTTATTAATAAATAAGTGTATTTAAGTGTAAATAAAAATACAATTATTTTTGTTTTATTAAATAATTTTTATAATTTTTTATTGCACTTTATATTCTGGGATACATGTGCAGATCATGCAAGATTGTTGCATAGGTGCATTCATGGCAAGGTGGTTTGTTGCCACCATACCCCCATCACCTATAACTGACAATTCTCCCCACATTATCCCTCCCCCACCCTCCCTCCCCTGATCCCTCCTGTAGTCCCCGCCAATGGACCCCAGTGTGTGGTGCTCCCCTCTTCGTGTCCAAGTGTTCTCATTGTTCAACACCCACCTATGAGTGAGAACATGTGGTGTTTGATTTTCTGTTCTTGTGTCAGTTACTTGAGAATGATGGTTTCTAAGTTCATCCATGTCCCTACAAAGGACACAAACTTATTTTGTTATGGCTACGTAGTATTCCACGGTGTATATGTGCCACATTTGCTTTGTCCAGTCTATCATTGTTGGGCATTTGGGTTGGTTTCAGGTCTTTGCTAATGTAAGCACTGCCGCGATGAACATGTATGTGTGTGTGTCTTTATAATAGAATGATTTATATTCCTTCGGGTATATACCCAGTAATGGGATTGCTGGGTCAAATGGAATTTCTATTTCTATATCCTTGAGGAATCGCCATACTGTCTTCCACATGGTTGAACTAATTTACACTCCCCCAACAGTGTAAAAGTGTTCCTATTTCTCCATATCCTCTCCAGCATCTGCTGTCTCCAGATTTGTTAATGATCGCTATTATAACTGGCATGAGATGATATCTCAATGTGGTTTTGATTTGCATTTCTTTAATAATCAGTGATAATGAGCATTTTTTCATATGTTTGTGGGTTTCATACGTGTCTTCTTTTGAAAGTGTCTGTTCATATCCTTCACCCACTTTTGAGTAAGTTTGTTTGTTTTTTTCTTGTAAATCTGTTTTAGTTCTTTGTAGATTCTGGATATTAGCCCTTTGTCAGATGGCTGGATTACAATTTTTTTCCCCATTCTGTTGGTTGCCAGTTCACTCTAATGATTGTTTCTTTTGCTCTGAAGAAGCTCTGAAGTTTAATTAGATCCCATTTGTCTATTTTGGCTTTTGTTGCCATTGCTTTTGGTGTTTTAGTCATGAAGTCCTTGCCTATGCCTATGTCCTGAATGGTTTTGCCTAGGTTTTCTTCTAGGGTTTTTATGGTGTTAGGTCTTATATTTAAGTCTTTAATCCATCTGGGGTTAATTTTAGTGTAAGGTGTCAGGAAGGGGTCCAGTTTCTGCTTTCTGCACATGGCTAGCCAGTTTCCCCAACACCATTTATTAAACAGGGAATCCTTTCCCCATTGCTTGTTTTTGTCAGGTTTGTCAAAGATGAAATGGTTGTAGATGTGTGGTGTTGCTTCTGGGGCCTCTTTTCTGTTCTGTTGGTCTATGTCTCTGTTTTGGGACCAGTACCATGCTGTTTTGATTACTGTAGCCTTGTAGTATAGTTTGAAGTCCGGCAGTGTGATGCCTCCAGCTTTGTTCTTTTTGTTTAGGATTGTTTTGGTTATGCAGGCTCTCTTGTGGTTCCATATGAAGTTTAAAGCGGTTTTTTCCAGTTCTGTGAAGGTCATTGGTAGCTTGATGGGGATAGTGTTGAATCTATAAATTACTTTGGGCAGTATGGCCATTTTCACAATATTGATTCTTCCTAACCATAAGCATGGAATTTTTTCCATCTGTTTGTGTCTTCTTTTATTTCCTTGAATAGTGGTTTATCGTTCTCCTTGAAGAGGTCCTTCACCTCCTTTGTTTGTTGTATTCCTAGGTATTTTATTCTCTTTGTAGCAATTGTGAATGGGAGTTTTCTCTTTTTTGGCTCTCTGTTTGTTATTGGTGTATAGGAATGCTTGTGCTTTCTGCACATTGATTTTGTATCCTGAGAATTTGCTGAAGTTGCTTATCAGGCTTAAGGAGAGTTTGGGCTGAGGTGATGGAGTCTTCTAAATATACAATCATGTCGTCTGCAAATAGAGACAATTTGACTTCCCCCTTTTGTAATTGAATATCCTTTATTTCTTTTTCTTGCCTGATTGCTCTGGCTAAAACTTCCAGTGCTATATTGAATATGAGTGGAGAAAGAAGGCATCCTTGTCTAGTGCCAGATTTCAAAAGAAATGATTCCAGGCCTCCCCTGCATCTATTGATATAATCATGTGGTTTTTGTCTTTGGTTCTACTTATGTGGTGGATTACGTTTATGGACTTGCATATGTTGAACCAGCCTTGCATCCCCGGGATGCAAGCCTACTTGATCTTGATGGATAAGCTTTTTGATGTGCTGTTGCAACTGGTTTGCCAGTATTTTATTGAAGGTTTTTGCATCTATGTTCATCATGGATATTGGCCTGAAGTTTTCTTGTTGAGTCTTTGCCAGGTTTTTATATCAGGCTGATGTCAGTCTCATAAAATGATTTGGGGAGGATTCCCTCTTTTTGTATTATTTGGAATAGTTTCAGAATGATTGGTACCAGCTCCTCTTTGTATGTCTGGTAGAATTTGGCTGAGAATCTGTCTGGATCCAGGCTTTTTTTGGTTGGTGGGCTGTTAATTGCTGCCTCAACTTCAGCCCTTGTTATTGGACTATGCCTTTCAACTTCTTCCTGGTTTAGTTTTGGTAGCATGCAAATGTCCATAAATGTATCCATTTCTTCCAGGTTTACTGGTTTATGTGCATAGAGTTGTTCGTAGTAATCCTTGATGGTAGTTTGTATTTCTGTGGGATCGGTGGTGATATCCCCTTTACTGTTTTTTTATTGCATCTATTTGATTCTTCTCTTTTCATTTTTATTAATCTAGCCATTGGTCTATTTTGTTGATTTTTTCAAAAAACCATCTCCTAGATTTATTGACTTTTGGGAGCGTTTTTCTTTGTGTCTATCTCTCCTTCATTTTTGCTCTGATCTTAGTTATTTCTTGTCTTCTGCTAGCTTTTGAGTTTTTTTGATCTTGCTCCTCTAGCTCTTTAAATTTTGATGATAGAGTGTCGATTTCAGATCTTTCCTCATTTCTCATGTGGGCATTTATTCCCATAAATTTCCCTCTAGACATTGCTTTAAGTATGTCCCAGAGATTCTGTTACGTTGTGGCCTCATTCTCGTTGGTTTCGAAAAACATCTTTATTTCTGCCTTCATTTCATTGTTTATTCATTCAACATTCAGGAGCCAGTTGTTCAGTTTCCAGGAAGTTGTGTGGTTCTGAGTTAGTTTCTTAATCCTGAGTTCTAATTTGATTGCACTGTGGTATAAGAGACTGTTATGATTTCGTTTTTTTTTTTTTTTTTTTTTTTTGCATTTGCTAAGAAGTGATTTACTTTTTTAGAGTAAGTGTGATGTAGTGCTGAGAAGAATGTATATTCTGTGGCTTTGGGTGGAGATTTCTGTAGATATCTATTAGGTCTACATTTTCCAGTTCTGCATTCAAGTCCTGTATATCTTTGTTGATTTTCTGTCTCGTTGATCTATCTAACGTTGACAATGGAGTGTTAAATTCTCCCACTATTATCGTGTGGGTGTCTAAGTCTCTTTGTAGATCATTAAGAACTTGCTTTATGTATCTGGGCACTCCTGTATCAGGTGCATATATATTTAGGATATTTAGCTCTTCTTGTTGTCTTGATCCTTTTACCATATGTAGTGTCCTTCTTTGTCTCTTCTGATCTTTGTTTGTTTAAAGTCAATTTTATCGGAGGCTAAAATTGCAACCCCTGCTTTTTTTTGCTCTCCATTTGCTTGGTAGATCTTCTTCCATCCCTTTATCTTGAGTCTATCTGTATCTTTGCATGTGAGATGGGCTTCCTGAATACAGCACACTGATGGGTTTTGACTTTTAACCCAGTTTGCCTGTCTGTGTCTTTTGATTGGGGCATTTAGGCCATTTACATTTAACATCAATATTTTTATGTGTGAATTTGATCCTGCCCATTTTGTTACTGGTTGTTTGTTTTGCCTGTTGGTCAATGCAGTTCCCTCATTGTATCGTTGGACTTTAGCATTCGGTTCATTTTTGCAGTGGGTGGTACTGGATATTTGTTTCTGTGTTTAGTGATTCCTTCAGGAGCTCTTGTAAGGCAGGTCTGGTGGTGACAAAATCTCTCAGTAATTGCTTGTCCATAAAGGATTTATTTCTCCTTTATTTATTTCACTTATGAAGCTTAGTTTGGCTAGATATGAGATTCTGGTTTGAAAGCTCTTTTCTTTAAGGATGTTGAATATTGGCCCCTACTCTCTTCTGGCTTGTAGGGTTTCTGCTGAGAGATCTGCTGTGAGTCTGATGGGCTTTCCTTTGTGGCTGACCCAAACTTTCTCTCTGGCTGTCCTTAGCATTTTTTCCTTCATTTCAACCCTGGTGCACCCAATGATTATGTGCCTTGGGATTGCTCTTCTTGAGGAGTATCTCTGTGGTGTTCTTTGTATTTCCTGGATTTGAATGTTGGCCTGCTTTGCTAGGTTGGGGAAGTTCTCCTGGATAATATTTTGAAGAATATTTTCCAGCTTGAATTCATTTTCCCTGTCTTCTTCAGGTACACTGATCAAGTGTAGGTTAGGTCTTTTCACATAATCCCATATTTTTTGGAGGTTTTGTTCATTTCTTTTCACTCTTTTTTTCTCTTTTCTTGCCTTCTCTTTTTATTTCATTGAGTTCATCTTTGATCTCTGATATCCTTTCTTCCGCTTGATCTATTCAGCTATTGAAACTTGTGTATGCTTCATGAAGTTCTCGTCCTGTGTTTTTCAGCTGCATCAAGTCATTTATGTTCTTCTCTAGGCTGGTTATTCTGGTTAGCATTTCATCTAGTCTTTTTTTCAACATTCTTAGTTTCTTTGCATTGGGTTAAAACCTGTTATTTTAGCTCAGAGAAGTTTGTTATTACCCGTCTTCTGAAGTCTGCTTCTGTTGGGTCATCAAAATCATTTTCTGACCTGTTTTGTTGCCATGCTGGTGAGTTGCGGTGACCTCTTTGGGGAAGAGAGGCATTCTGAACTTTGATGTTTTCATCCTTTTTGTGCTGGTTTCTTCCCATCTTCTCATAGTGGATGTCTTTCTGTTAAATTTGGGGTGATTTCTCCTGTGTGAGGCTTTTTTTTTTTAAATGCATGTGTCAGTGTGCCACTTGAGACAGTCTGTCCATTGTCTACCTGTGGAGGCACTGCTGGGCTGCCTTGGCCTCAGCCAGGCCGCTGTTTATTCTTCACCTGGTTTCCATACTGGTGGGGTTAGCCCCGCCTTCCCAATGGCAGACTCTCCCTCTGCCAAACCCTCTGTTTCTGGGTGGAGGATGTGTTAACTATGAAACTCTCCCAGGAGAGGGACTCTGGTTGCTGGATCTTGTGGGGGACGGGCCTGTCTGGTCATATCCCCCTTCCTGCTTTCAACTATCTCTTCTGTGGGATGGGCAGTTCCTTTTCTCAAGTTTTCTTAGTATTAGTCCAAATCTCCGCCCTGGTCTGTGCTAACAAGGCACTAGTCTGGCTGGGGCTGCCAGCCTGGGCTGTTGCCCTGGTCTGCAACTCCATGTGGTTCTCAGCAAGGCGGCATTTTCCTGGTCTATGTGCTGCCGGAGTTTCAGAGTGAATTGCTGTATCTGATTCAGAAATCTGAGGAGGTGATGCCCCCAGCGATCCTCCATGCCTGACACACTTTCCAGGTGAGGCAGTGCCCCATCCTGCCTGGGCTGCATGCCTTTGGGCTGCTTTCGCTACCTTTTTTTGAGGTTAATCCCACTGTTCAACCAGTCTCTTTAAAACAAAACCGGTACCTCGCTCAGAGACGCAGATATCGCTCTGGTTCTGTCTCACTCGGTAGTAGCTGCACTCCGGAGAAGCTTCCTTTCAACCATTTTCCCCCTTCCAATTTTATTTTTTATTAAAATAAAATAATTCTATTAAATACATTAATTTTCATTAAATAAAATAATACAATTTTATTAAAAATGTGTTATAGTTAAGGAAATCTTTAATAATAATAATCATTCGAGAAAATTGAAATTGCACTTAAATGTCGCTATATTTTGAAATCTCTCTTTCTAAATTTACGGTGGTTTGAGCCTTTTAGCTATGTGTACATTTTGTTTGGTGGTCCAGACAAAAATCAGTGTGAACAACAAAACTTCATGGGAAACTTAGTGCAGAAGTTGAAATTCTATTAGGAAAAAAGTATCAACTAATACTGTACATGTATGTCCCAAAATTTAGGATCATTTGGTAATAAAAAATAGAGAGGTGTCAAATTTTAATCAAGTAAAATGGATAAATTTATTCCACAAGTGAATTGACTAAATTCGCAAAGCACATTGCTTTCTGATTATTACTTTTAAAAATATCTACTTATAAATTAGGCTTCAGGATTTGTGTTTATTTCTCTTTGTAGCTTTTTAACAAATAATTTGAGTATCTATTAGATAAATGAAGTCGGGATTTTTTAGAAGAAACTGCAGTTTGACAAGAAATAAATTGTCAACTTTCATTATATTCCAATGTGTTGTCCTTCTACCCAACCATCCCTTTAAACAAGCCTTAGGGAGTTAACTGTCCTAACCCCTACCTTAACACCAGATGAAGTGAGGCTCTGAACACATAGAAAAGAAAGTTTTGGGCCTGGTGCAGTGGTTTACGCCTGTAATCCCAGCCCTTTGGGAGGATGAGGTGGATGGATCACCTGAGGTCGGGAGTTTGAGACCAACCTGACTAACATGGAGAAACCCTGTCTCTACAAAATTATCCAAGCATGGTGGTGCATACCTCTCATCCCAGATACTCAGGAGGCTGAGACAGGAGAATCGCTTGAACCCAGGAGGGAGAGGTTGTGGTGAGCCTAGATCATGCCATTGCTTCCAGCCTAGGCAACAAGAACAAAATTCTGTCTCAAAATAAAATAAAATAAAATGTTAAATAACATAAAAAGAAAAAGCTTGATTCCATGTAGACAATTTTACTTAATACTTAATGCATCACTAAATTTAATTTGAGACATTCTTCCATGTAGAATATGCTAAATCTCTGATGTTTTGGAGACTTCACTCTCCAAACAGTGATTCATTTTGTTCGGACATAAGACACTCAATACATAAATCCATGAAAGTGAAACATGTGCTGTGAATATAATGCTTCAAAATGCCTGTGATTGCAGAGTACTGAAATCATTCTCTTAATTAGTCTGAGGTCTCATGTTCAGAGGAGCAACTTATTTTCTTAGGTAGTGTTTTCAACACAGGATACCTGCTAAACCCCAAAAGCATTTTAAAATACCTGATACTTACTCCCTGGCTCCAACACACAGAGCAATCATGAAAATCTATGGAAGTGAAATCACTTGAGGTACGGAGTTTTTTAAAGTACCTCATGTGATTCTACTGTGCAGTTAAGTGGCAAACCATTTGCCTTAGCAATGGCTTCAAATCACGATATTTCCTATCATCTGCATTCCCAGAGAGCAGTTTTTCCACTGGAAACAATTTTGCCCCTTTGGGGACATTTGGCAAAATCTGGAGGCATTTTTGATCATCACAATTTGGGAGCGTTGTTGAAAGCTGTATTGCCAAGGATGTTGCTAAACATTCTGCAATGCACAGTTCCCCACAGCAAGAAATTATTCAGACCAAAATGTCAAGAGTGCCAAGGGCGAGAAAGCCTGAGATAGAGTCAACAGTGTCTCACGCACTGGGAGGCAAAAAGCCACATATTTATGTATCTGTAATTGTTTTTAATGTATCTACCATCTCCCTTCCAATTCTAAAGATTCTAAGGAACAACAGGAATAGGAATCTTTTTTTTTCTTTTATAGTTTGCTGTTGAAAGGCTGTTTATCTTCCCTACTGCCAGTTTAAAGGTAAATGAATAGGACAAAAGGTTCAGGCAATTAATTGATTGATTGATTCATTGGTTTTGCACATTTGACTCTTATTTATATGTTGCCAAAACAAGTGGATTATTATGTTAAGTAATAAATATAATTTAAAAAAATACAATACAATCAATCAATATGATAGAGACACATGAATTCAAGCCTAAGGAGAAATTTAGAGCAGCACAAGTGATTGTCTGCCTCATTTATCCTTATGGTAATTTCATGCAGGTGACCAAGGAAAGAATACATTTTCATAGGAAGACCCATTTCAACATTGCAATAAAAAGTCATATGATTATGAAAAATGAAAAATGTGCTCATTTGTTTGCATAATAAACTTGTCAAAAATAAGTTAATTATAAGCTGCCACTGTGAGGCAGCTTGAAGTATAAGATCACAGAGGCTGGTGAAACATTAAATAATTGGAGCCTGAGACAGAGATCAGGATTAGACAAGTTTAGCAGTTGTCTTCATGGTGGGGAAGAATTGTGGTCTCTGGGCCAGAAGTGGTGGCTCATGCCTGTAATCCCAGCACTTTGGGAGGCCGAGGTGGGTGGGTCACAAGGTCAGGAGTTTGAGACCAGCCTGGCCAACAGGGTGAAACCCCACCTCTACTAAAAATACAAAAATAAGCCAGGTATGGCAGCACATGCCTGTAATCCCAGCTACTTAGGAAGCTGAGGCAGAAGAATTGCTTGAATGCGGGAGGTGGAGGTATGCAGTGACCCAAGATCCCAAGATCACGCCACTGCACTCCAACCTGGGAGGCAGAGCAAGAATCTGTCTCAAAAAACAAAACAAAACAAAAAGGAATTGTGGTCTCTGAATTTCCTAATGAAGAGTGTATAAGGAAGAGCAGAAGGGTTGAGAACAGGAATTTAGTAAGGGAACTATGTTATCTTATTTAAAAAACTGTAAAATTGATATAAAATGGCAAAATATAAATAAAAACTGATGTTTCAGTTAATTGGCAGAATTCATGCCAGAGGAGTGGATTCCCTCCATAATCACAGATTTTTTTTTTTCAGAGTGATAAAAGGGTGGTCTAAATTACCTAGCTATTTATTTATTCCCTGTTGAATTAGAGTTGCATTCCTAAAGAAGCCTCAGTGATCTTTCGCATGTTTAATGGGATATGACTTCGTCTTTTTTAGTAAAGGGAACTATATACTTGACATCCAAATTGTTAAAAACACTAGGTAATTCAGGATGTGCAGAGCTTCCATGAGGGCCAATAGTCACACAGTACTGATAAAAGGCCAGGATTAGCACTATGATTCCATGTACTCGGGTATAAGTAGGCTCAGACCACATCAGGGCACAAGTTTTAATTACCGTAAATCTATGTCTCCCATATACTTGAGTTATAGCTTTTTCTTAAGTATCTTCTTTTATGCATAATAATTGCCCAATTCTTATGACTGTGGTTTTGCCTTGGTTTTCTGGTTTGAACTTTTTGCTGAGGCTGGAGACTTGCCCTGAACTCCAGCCCAAAATGGTCCCTGCCAGTGCCCTAATCCTTATACCACAGCTTCTGATCTCCAAAGCCTCTAGCTGAGCAGAGCTAGGTAAATACAGTGATGGATTAATAGTAAATTGGAGCTCCCCAAGTGACTGAACAAGGGGATGAATGAATGAGGGAGCGAGCGAAAACACAACATTAAAGAAAACACATGGTAAAGTTGTCAGTGATTCTTGACCCAAAAACTAAGTCTTTAGATCATGAGAGAACAAGTCAGCTTTCATCATTTTGATCCTACATGCAAAAAATAGAAATGAAATATTTGCAGTGAGGCAAGATGGCTTGAAATCAGCAAGCCTTGGCTCACACTATTTCCCAAATTGGCACATCCATTGGAAATGATGTTCAAAGTAACTCACACTAGGAATGGGAAAAGCAGCGACTGCTTCTGTGAAAGAATATACAACAGCATTTCCTTTTAGAGGGAACATTCATGCTTGCCACTGTAAGCATGTAAATGTGCAGAAAGATGAAAGTATCACCTATACAAATTTTATTTGTTTATATACTTATTTTTAGGTAACAGCTATCTGTAACAATAACGACTGGTGGGTCTAACAATAGGTCTCTTTATGTCATGTTTTAAAATAGCCCAAGGAGTGTCTAATTTTACTCTGTGAAATACTTCTATGTAGAGACTCAAAGGAAATTAAATCGAATATTATGCATGGTTGTTTTGGTAACAAGATAGCTGCTGACAGAACTGACATGGGCCAACCAAAAACGCTGAGGATGGTCTTTGGTTCAGGGCCTCTTCCATACAACCTTTAGCTTCTTTAACTGCCACTATCTCAGATCTACAGAGAGTCCTGCAGCACTGACCTAGAAAAAACATGCTGTCATGTGGGCAATAAGACTGTAACATTCTGGATAGCTACCTTCTACAGCCACACTGGAAAAAAAAAAAAATTAATCATGGGAATTTCAAGTTACTAATATTGGAGAATACTTCAGGGGAGAAAAAAAATGACAGCAGCTGAGACCTTTTGTTACTGATCAAGTCACAAGACCAGCTTAATGTTGGATGAGATTGCTCTGTTTCAATCTGCTATATTTCATGGGAAGCATTTTCTATTTGGGGAACTGATGTATATCATAGAACAAATGATTCTTTTTCTGATTTCTAGTATTTACCTTTTGCACTTTTGGTTTGTCTGCTTCCTCCACTTGTTTGTTCACAATACCTTCAAATTTTTATGCATTTAATGAGCAATATTAAAAGAGGAATAAAATACATTTATTTATTGTAATCACTGACCTATTATTCTTAGAATAATTAAGTAGTATAGAAGCCAGGATTATACAGAAACATTCCTCATATTTAAAACTCTATGGTATAATTTTATCCTTGAACTGCTTTTTGATAAAATTTATTTCTAGTAGAAGCCTTATTTTGACAAAGATGCTAGTCAATCTCTTGAACAATATTCATTGTTACTGAATGTGTTTGGCAAATAATCGAGCTATCTCTAACTAGCTATTTGACATTGCCCTTTCTGTTGGTGGACCATCAGAGTTATAGTTACTTGGATCTAATATTTCTACATGAATACATGCTGGAGACAGGAGCAAATATAAATAGGATTAAGTTCAGAAAGATCACATGGAAGAAAAATACAGACCACAAATACCAGGTGGACCAGTTTGCCTTATTTTACAAGTATTTTAGGACAAATTTAGAAATGGTCACACTGAACACAAGGTAAATGTGAATCAGCACAATGGGGCTTCAACAAATAAAAGGAAATGAAATGCACTGACATTTAAGCAATGAAGATAATGGACTTGGCACCCTTTTTGATTGACCGATTTCCCATCAGGAGTAAGAAACTGAAGTATTTGGGAAAAAGAAACTTCATATTGTTAGTATAATTTAATGTCAGGACCAGTTTCTTCTCTCTAGAAACTTGTGAATGTTAACCTGGGTGCATACCCCTAAGAAATACAGAAATAGGCAGATTTACATAGAAATAATGCTGTAATGTTAACATTTTTTAGAATCATTAAATATTCTTGATGTATGTATATTCTTCTTTTTAAACCTTTGTTTCAGTCAGGGTTAAGTCAAGACAAAACATTGCATTTGATGATTTTAAGGTAGAATGGTGCTGGGAACCAAACAGTGAACATATTTGGTATATCCATATGTTTTGAAGAATTCTGGATTTATCTTTATTATTGGACTAGTTCATCAAACATTATTTTCCAAGAGAGTCTTGTATTGTAAACAATCCATTTGAGAGCCTGTAGGTTTAAGAAATTCCTTCTTTGTCTTTCCTGTTATATAACAATTAAGTGAGATTTTAAAAAATCTAGTTTTGAGGTTCTTTTCCTTTAGCACTTTGAAATTATCCCCTATTCTCCTATTTACTTAATTGTTCTTGTTTTCTTTATAGATGGCTGGCTTTGTCTTTCAGGAAAATTTATGATTTTATATGACTTTTTATCAAAATAATATATTTTTATATGTAGGGATTTTAAAATCCATTTTGTATGATATAGTTTAGAACACCTTTCAATCTAAATTAATTTTTAAAATTGAGGGTAACTATCAGTCATGATATCCTTAAATATTTTCTCATCGCTCTTTTTATTCTCCTTTCTTATCTCCTTTGTTACAAATCATGACATTTCTATTTTACCCCGCCACCCATGTTCTCTTATCCTTTAAATTTTCTACCTTTCACTTCCTTCCTAATGGTTTCAGAGAGATTATGAGCTATTCTAATTTATCAATTGATGGTGGGTATATATAGACTACTCTTGAACCCATCCACTGAATTTGCAGTTCAGCTGCAGTATTTTTTAGAGACTTTATTTACAGTTCACTCTTCTTTATGACTGTTTATTCTTTCTAAATTTTGTCACATGCTCTCTCATCTCTCTGGCAATATTTCATAGGCTAATTCGAATTTTCTACTGTCCTTATCTCATTAATTCCATCCATGCATTACATTTTACTCAGTTTTTCCTTCTCTATAACACTGTGGCACTCAAAATTTATTTTTTTGCCTTATGAGTAAATATTCTAATATTCCACCTTGGGTCTTAATTTAGGTTCTAGCAGAGGAAGTGATGAACTAAGAATATTGTGATTATGTGATTTATTAGAACATTATTGAATAAGACTGTATAATTAGAATCATATAATGATACTTCCACAGTGAAGACAGCATAGTAAAAGAAGAGGCTAATCACATAGAATCATATAATTTTATAAAATATTTATTGACGACAGTTTTATTTTACTGTGGATCTATCAAGTAGTTCTTTCACAACTGTTTTAAAAGATAAGACTCTTTCAAAAACCAAATAAAATATATGTGTGTATGTTAAAGTAAAATTTGAATTTGAACTTTAGTTTAAAAATACCATGAGCAGAATCATTCTTGGGGAAAAACCTTATCTATCTATCTATCTATCTATCTATCTATCTATCCATCCATCCATCTAAATATCTATATAGATACATATCTGTCTTTAATATCATGGAACTGATATTTATTGGGAAATGTATTTCTCTGAATCTAGTGTATTTTAATATTTTAATAAAATTCGATGTAATATTCTCCAAAGTAGCATTTTACGGTTAATACATTTTAAGTCTTTGCCTTTAGTTGACTCTTCTTCTGTATGTCATAATGTTTTAAATTAAGCACAATCTCACTACAGAAGTTGAGGTATCTGATAAACTCAGAGCACATAATGCTAAAAGGAAATTTTTTGTGTACTAAAATGTGTAAATAGTTAAGGTAATCTTTTTTGCCTACATTTTGAGTATATCTCATTAATGAGTCTTTGTATGAGGCAAAATTTATAAAATAAGTTTTATTTATTTATAATTAATGTTAATGTTTAGCCAAATATAGATGCTGAAAATCAGAATCCTATTCACTTACATTCCATCCTAGTGTGGAATATAAACTTAACCAATGCTAAAAAGAAAACTATCAAAAATTCTTCCCTCAATAGGAGATATTCCAAATTACAACAATATTTCAAAGTTAAACTTGTAAATTGCTTAATTTCTTATTAATTTATTCAACTCTTTTCTCACATTTTATAGTAACACATTTTAATACCTTTGTTTTCTGAAAATATTATTTTAAACAATTACAAGACAAAATCATTTCCAAATCTGATTGATAAATTGTAAAGAGAAGATTTTACAGCCATGACAAGGGGTTTTTTGAATTCACAGCAGTTAATCATATAAATTTTATAATTTACTTACTATAGTATGAGTATATAAAACTAATTCTACAATTTAATAACTAGCTTACATAGTTAGATTGGCAGACTATGCAATTTTTAATGGACAAAATTATGAGTTATGAGTACACTACCACCATTTCAAGGACATTTCTATTCCAATGTTTTCTTAAGTCAGCAAGAATATTACTTGTGCTATGAAGCTGCACTCCCAGGAAATTTGTAGTTTTATTCTTACTGTGAATAAAATATAATACTTAATGTTGAATCTCTAACTCAACTGAATATACCATTCAAATTTTCAAAGCTTTGATTTAGCAACTTGACTTGAAGTATCAATTACTGGTATTAACTCATTTCCTCTATTTCAAGCACTTGATAATATAAAACTGGCATATTTAAAAGTTTTGAAATTCTTTTTTTGTTTATGGAGTCAACTCATTTTCCACTATCCCTATACTTACGACCACATTCGGTTTTGAACAGCCACTTTTTTTTTAACAACTGAGACATCATACTTTACAGAATGATATGCAAATGCAGAAAATGAACGCTTGACCATCACAACATTAATGTAAGTACTGTATCTTAAAGTAAGTGTTGATATTTTTTCAGCAATTTGCATCTTTGATCGGGGTCATATCATTAACCACAAGAAAAAAACAGACAAAAACCTGCTGAGGATGTTAAGTATCAGCAAATATTTTTGCTGGTTACATGTTCATTCTCAACTTCCTTGTGAAGTACAAATTCAATTCAGTGCATCAATTGTTCTTATACTTGCCGTTTTGCTTGTTGAGCTCATTTATGTGAAAGTGCTTATTCTACTAGACTTGATCTAGTGGACACAGTAGAATGAACATGTGATGGTGATACATGAAGAATCAGATACATTCGAAACAAGACTCCCGAGATGAAATCCAATCTCTTGATAACTTTCATACATTTTCATTTTCAAAATATATGAGAGGGAAACGTTTCACCAGTCCTTCAGTAGCCTCATATCCCCCTCAAATGTTTTGTTTTGGGTCATAACTTTAAAAAGCCTCTTTAAAATATAAAGCAAGAAAGAAGAAAATGAAATTTTTCCAAGAAATGTGAACAGGAACTACTTTAAGTTCTCAAAGTGAAAGAAAGAGACTAAGTGTCCGCCCTTAGCACTCTGTAATTGCAAAATTGTGTCAAAATGCCTTCATCCAGAAAGCTAAATATTTGTTTTTTCTTATTAAGCTTGATGTTACCCACTTGGCTTGCTGAATAAATGTTTGTGCCAGGGCCTTGCATAATTCTATTCTTGTTAGTATAACCTGCTGTGTTTTCAATATAAAAGGTGAAATCATAAATGTAGTAATAGCCTAATTTTCCATGACTCCACTCAAACATTTTTCAATTGTGTACAAAGGTGTTTGCTTTGTACTGCAAACACCACCCTACAACATACCCTTTATCACGAATTTCCCCTGATGATTAAATAAAAAACATAGCAATAAAGAAATCAGAAATTCTTAGAAATGTGGATCTTATATATCCTGCATTTATTTCTTACAGTGCCCGCTTTCTCTTTATTATACTTAAATTGCTTTGCCAGTATATTTTCTTTCTAAATTGTAAAATTGCTTTAAGAGTAAGATACTCATTTTCTGATGAAAGTTGCACTTAGAAAGAAATCATTTAAAATAGCCTTATTCATGTAAAGAAGTTTTAAATTACTTTCAGGCAAGCAAAATACTAACTACTTGGTCTAGTTTAATAAATCTTTTAAAGGCATGTTTCTATTAACCAGAACTATATAGAGAGATAGCTATTATAAGCCATTTCTAGTTAATTCAAAAATTTTGCCATCTCTCATTAGTTGTAAAAACATATCTAGTACAGAAATTAAAGTTTGAAAAAATAACCAATATTTTTAAGTTCAGAAAATTTAAAAAAAATCTAGCTGAAAGTATCAGAACCCTGGTAACACTTTTAGTTTAAAAAATATATTTTATTTTAACCTGAACCATTTGACTAAATGTCTCAGTTTTCAGCTCAAAATTAGTTATAGAGCTTGTAATATATTGTCCAAAATATTTTTAGGTAGTTAAATATTAATCTATAACATTATTATTAAAGACCATATAATCTGCTTAGGCAAGATCTTCAAGAATATGGAGAATTTGGGAGACTCGTTCACATTCATGCACTAAATAATCATTTGACAGAGGTAGACATTTCTAGCAAAGAAACTCTCAACTTTTGAAATATTTCCTCTGCTCTTAATTTATTCATCAATTTATTAATTCATTACTTAAAATGAAACAAACTACTATTTGTAGAATGCTTTGCCTTAATAAAGACTCAGAAAATTTTTGACATTACCAAGAAAATTAAAGGAGGATTGAAACTGAAGCATTACCAATGGTGACTAAGCTTTATCTGTGAAAATTCTTTCAGGAGTGAGGTAGACATCGTAACTAATAATATTGGGAAAATAGCATCAATTGACTCAGTGGACATTGCTGGTAATTAAAACTTTTACTAAATACATTAACTTTCTCCATAAAATATCTGATGTTCACATTAATGTCAATAAGATAGGCTTCTCCTTTAGTCTTCTGAGGCTTATCTTCTTTTGCTTTTTTGTGATAAAATTTTCTTTTTTACATAGGTATTTTTGTACTATCTTCGACTTTTCAGCACCCTATCCATTGGGTAAATGAGATGGTTGCATTTACAGAATTTAAGTACCTCTTAATGCTTGTGTAAAATGACATAGTAATTTTTAAGCCCTGTCAAGTATTCTGTAAATGCTCTTTGTTCAATCTTAACAATGGCATTACTATTTGAAGTGGAAATATTATTGTCTGGTTTCTGCTACTTTACTTCCTCTCTTGGTTCCTGAATTTTAAGTACCTAGAGTTTCTGTAAATATACCATATTATAATATACATCTAATAAGTTAATTTTCTGCTGTGGTTATTTGACTAACATAGCCTTGCTATAAATAAATGAAAAGCCAGATCGTATAAAAAAACAGTAATTATGCAGAAGCAGAAGATTGGAGCAAGATCTGCCTGTCAAAATGTGAGCATTTGGGAACTCAGACAACTCCAGAAGACTGGGACCGATATGCCACCAATATTCTCTGCTGTAGCCCTGCTGGCAGTTTGTGAGGAGTGGCCATAATAATGGCCACACTCAATTCTGATTTTTCAGTACTTATGTCAAACCAGTTGTTAAGTACAAATGATCCTTGACTTACGATAGGGTCACCCGTTAAAACCATCATAAGTTGAAAATATTGTAAGTAGAAAATGCATTTAATAATCCCAATTTTCAGTTATGTCTGGGTGTTTTTAGATCTCCATGACTATCTTTTAAGAACTTTGCCTACCTCTGTTATTATCAGCTGTATATTTGGCTGAGTCATACTGGAGGGGCAAGAAATGTTTGGAGAATAGCCAGTTTCTATTGTCAATCATCCTACCAAAATCCTGGAAGAGATCAATGTCCCTGAATTACTAATAAAACTGGTTGTTGGTAGCAAGAATGAAAAAGCCAACCTGGCAGTGGCCAAGAAGAGGCTTCAGATATGTGAGACTGAGAATTCCTCAATTTATGTCCCCTTGTTCTGCAGAGAGCACCCTTCTGTGCTACAAGGAATGTCTAAAACTGGAGTTAATTATATTTGTCTTCTCTTAGCTACTGGTTTTTGAGTTCCTTGAGGTTAGGCAGTGTTTTTTATTTGTACAATTATTCAATTGATAGCTAGAGAAAATGGAATGATTTTTATCTCAGGTCTGTCTGCAAATATTGCGTTCTTAAAATCTCAAACAGTTCTGTAGAATTAAAGCATTTTGTTTCATATAGAGTGTTTTAAAATTTTTTTTGTATTTTCCTTTAAGTTTGGGGATACATGTGCAAAATCAGGAAACAATAGATACTGGTGAGGCTGTGAAGAAATAGGAATGCCTTTGCACTGTTGGTGAGAGTGTAAATTTGTTCAACCATTGTGGAAGACAGTGTTGCGATTCCTCAAGGATACAGAGCTGTTTTTATATGCTGAGAGCTTTCAGTATCCCTTCCAAAATTTACCTCCTCCCTCAAGCATAACTTTAAGCAGGACTGTTTATATGGTAGTGAAATATTTTTTCTTCTTCTTCTTAGTTTTGAACTAGATGTTTGTTCTCCGGTGATACTTGTTGGCTCCCAAAGCCTAAAGAAAATCACAGGGAATAAAATACAGTTCTCTTCCTTTGATGTCTATCCAACAGCATGGAAGAACTATCACTTCTTTCACCTAAAATTCCTTCAATTTACATTCTTGACTGTTAAGGGATGACAATTAAAGCATCCAGGCTCTAAAATGGAATCCAAAGGTATAATAAAAAAACAAAAGAAGCATTTCAAGAAATACTTTTTAAGATTTCACTGTGGTTACAAATGTTAAGATTAAGTATGTATTTTTAATGTATAATAAAAAAAGATTTTTGATAATTCAGTCTAAAATAATTTTTAACTTGCTATATATTTTAAGTTTTTATAACTCGATTATAGCTTTAATTCTGCATCATAAAATTTAGATACAGTAAGTTTCAACTTGTTTCAATATATAAATTTCAATTTTATTATAAAGACAGAGCATTCCTAGTATTCTCAAGTTTACATTTTAATTGAATAATAATGAAAACAACATGATAAAAATGTATGTTTGTTTAAGTAATGATTATATAATCTACAGTACAAGAGAAGAAGTGAGCTAAATGATAATGTAGAAATATCCACCCCCATAAATCCTAATTTTCCTCTCTCTCAGAACAAACAATTTTGCCTATGGATCAAAATAATATTACCAGAATGTTATTGACAGCAATCTGTTATCATCTTCATACTCATCAGAGTATTTGAATTAAGTACAATATTGTTTGTCTTTGAAACATTAAAATTTTGTAGTAATATTAAAATATGGAGACATTAACATCTTGCGTAGAATTATAAAATGTATACTCTCTGGTAGCTTCACTGTCATTGTAACCTACTATTATGCTTTTCATACCTTGGATTCCAAAGCTTTTTTATAAAATATCTTTACTCTGTCTAAGTGGTTATTTCAAAGGACAAATAAAACAATAAATGTGAAATTCTGGCTAAGATCTATTCTTCATAAACTGTGTTATATTTGATCAGTTAGTGAAATGCAGATTTTATTCAAACATAGGTGAATATTAACATTCATATTAAATAATGTGAACATACTTGTATATACTTTCCTTGCCATTATAGCAGAATATTTGGGGGATATCAAAGCTATTCTTGACTCTACACCAATATTTCTGAAGTCCCTGAACACTTTTATCTGAACCTGAAATATTCCTAATACATTATTACACATTATTGTAATTTACCTTCCTGACACCTCTAAAAAAGGCCTGGCATAGCACTCCAAAACTAGACACTGTCAACACAGCATATGTACTTGTAGAAAGCTCTCTCATAATTAGAAAATAAAGTTGTGAAGATAGATTCTTTAAGATTATTTAACAACTTTTTTTCTAAAACACTCTTTGCTTAACAACAACCAGAAGTGGAGTAATAACAAGTATTCTTCAAGCAGTGTCTAATATAGGGCTTATGTACTATCAACCAAAATTTCAATTTTATTAGACATACATACAGTGTTCCACATTTTTGATAATAACCAAATCAAAATATTTCCCTGAGCTAAAAAAGTATTTTGATATTTAACTTTGAAAGAATATCTGGTACAAAATATGCAGGATGATTCAGAGAAAATATTATTCTAATATATTACATTTAATGTATGAGCATATTTACAACAATGTTGGGTTTTTTTGGCTTTTAAGAAAAACAAATAAACTTTTCATATTCTTTTGTTGTTTATGAGTCAATTATGCATAGAATAAATTTTTTATATAATGTGTCCATTTGGATTTGAATAAAGAACATGCAATAGAGGTTCTAGTTGTCAAGAAAGAGTGAGCATACTCTACTCTGTCCTTTCTACTGGTTGCCATAAAAATTCCTGGACAAAACAACACATAAAGCAACTATCAAAAGACATTGAAAAGTAAATTAGCACAAAACAACTGGTAGGAAATTAAAAAATTTTTGTATAAAATTAAGAACCTCTGTAAATCTGTTGCTCAATAAAAACAATCAAAATGACTACAACATTTTTCAAAACTCACTTCTTGACTTTAGAGATTAACCAAAGAGTTAAAAAAAACAGAGGAACAGTTACTCAAGAAAGACTGCTGAACCTCAGTGCAAACAGGATAATTTATAGCTTTTTAACTTGGCCTGTTCCCATCTTTCACTAGCTAGCTTCACAGTAATCTTGAAAAAACAGTAGGCTCATCACCATGGTAGCTGTGAAAATCAGCAGCTTTGCCACCCATGGAGGAAGAATGAGATTGGAACTCCTCAAAAATTTCTATCCTTAAAGGCTTGTAACTATGTTATCTGTCTTACAGATCACTGTAAAAATCCTATTTATAGGGCTTCATCATTATTTGATCTTACTTGCAGGAAAGCGCTATCCCAAGATCACAAGGACATTTGTCAAAAATAATCAGTAGCAATTGTTTCACATGGCATTTGCCTGAAGATACAATGCCAGGTGGGGCAATCAAGAGTCTGGCCAAACATGTAAAAAGAAGATTTTGGGGAATGAGATGCTCCTAAAAAACATTGAAAGCTCTGAGATATGCCTGGAAAACTGGAAAATCACATACATAGGCAGGGTTGTGTACATGCCCAGAAAATGCCTGAAGTCCTCCACTCTTTCACTCCTGGGTGACCTTAAGGCTCTGTATAAGCAAAGAGTTAAAGCTAAAGCAGAGTTTTAAATTTTTTGAGCACTGAAATTATACTCCAACACACACACACACACACACATCCACACACATTCTTAGCCAAGAGTGGCAGGCTTATAGTTTCCAGGCCTTTAAGAAAACATTGATACGATCAATAACTGACTACTGAGTGAACCATGTAGACACTTCAGTGGATGCACTCTAAAGGAGAAATAAACATTAGAAGATTCATTCAAGAAACTCACTAAATAAAAAAACAGTGGAAGCAATAACAATAGTAAAAACAACAAAAAGGCAACAACAAGAAACCTGTGGGAGAGGAGAGAATCTGATTCCCTGGGTTAGAACATTGTATTTTCTTAAATGTTACTTTCCAGAAACATGATGACATATGGGAAATATGAAACATACAGAAAAAAAAATCAAGAGAAATTGTGCCTCAGGAGAACAAAAAGATTTCTACGTTTACAGAACAACAACAACAGAACACATGTTCAAAGAATTAACATATGAAAATTGTGTATTACCAAATAAAGAATATCAATAAAAATAGTAATTACAACAAAAAATGAAATATAATTCTGAAGCTAAAATATAAAATAACTAAAATAAAAAAAAATTATTAGAAGGACCCAACAGTAGATTTGAAATGGCAGGAGAATCAGTGAAATTAAAAACACGTCAATTGAGATTATCCATTTTGATTAAAACTAATAAAAAAAATAAAAATGAAAGGAAAAAAATGAGCATAGCCCCAGATATGTGTGACACACATCAAATATACCAAAATACATCTGATGAAATCTCAAAAGGAGAAAGGGAAAGAAGTAGAAAGACCATTTGAAGAAATTATAATCAAAACTTTCAAAATGTGCTGGCAAATATTATTCTACACCTCTAGAAAATTCAACAATTTTAGTTAGGATAAACTCAATGATAGTCACATCAACACATCATAGTCAAATTGTCAGAAGATTGAGAGGAGTAATATTGTCAATATTGAGAGTAGGAAGAGAACAACAGTTCAACACACACACAGATAAACCTCAATAAGATTAATATCTAATTTCTTGTCAGAAATCCCTGAGGCCAAAAGGCAGGAGGACGATGTATTTGAAGGGCTGGAAGAAAAGTTCTGCCAACCAAAAATTTTATATCCAGGAAAACTATCATTCAAAGCTGAAAACGAAGTAAAGCTATTCCAGAATAAACAAAAACTGAGATACTTCATAGTTATCAGAGCTGCAATACCAAAAACAAACAAACAAACAAAAGACAACTTAAGGGAGTCCATTAGGCAAAGAGGAAAGAATGCTAGATGGCAACTTAAATCCATAACAAGAAGTAGAGAACATTGGTCAAGTTAAATACATAGGCAATATGAAATATACTGTAAATGTATTTTTCTTCACTTTTTTCTCTTCCTATCTGATTTGGAAAACAATGGCATAAAACAATTATTATGAATCTATTTGACGGCTACTAGAGTATAAACATGTTATTTAAATGACAATAATAGCATAAAGAAGGGATAGGAAATGGAAACATACATGAGCAAAACTTCTATATAAAATTAAAATTAAGTAAGTATTACATTAAGATTTTAATTATAATCTCAAGGATAACCACTAAAAAATGTTTGAAATTTTTAAAAGAAATAACAATGGAATTAGACAGTAAGTACACTAGAAAGTGATTATTTAACATGAAGGAAGGCTATGATTAAGTAATAGAAAAAAAAAAGACATAAGACATATAGAAAACAGATGTTAAAAACCACCAAAAGCTTGAATCAACTAGGTGCTATCTACAAGATACAGTCTCTAGATCCACAGACAAGTAAGTTAACAGTTAAATAAAAAAAAAAAATTAAAAATGCAAGTATTTATCAAAAACCTGGAATGACTATCCAAATGCCAATAAAATAACCATTATGATAAAAAGTTATAATTGAGACAAAGACAGATACTTTATAATGATGGAATGGTCAATTCATCAAGAAGATGTAATAATTATAAAACTACGTGCACCAATACATAAATACCATAAGCAAAATGCCAAATACAAAGCAAAAATGAACAAAATTGAATGAACAAAGCAAAAATGAACAAAAATATGCAATTCCATATTAATACATGTAGAATTCAATATCTTACCATTAGAAATGAATTGTACTAGTTAGAAAACAATTAATAGAAGACTTCAATAAAACTGTATACCACTAGAGCTAACAGATGTCTATATAATATTCCATCCAAAAACAGTGAAATACATGTTTATCTTAAGCACACATAGATCATTCTCCATGTTAAATCATATGTCAGGACATAAGATAAGCCTCAATAATTTAAAATGATTAAAATTAAAAAATTATCTTGGGGCAGATCCAAGATGGCTGAATAGGAACAGCTCTGGAGCGTAGTTCCTAGCAACAACAATGCAGAGGATGACTGAACACCACATTTCCAAATGAGTTATTACTGCCCACAGACCAGGAGATTCCCAGGCTGAAAAGTGCCAAGAGTTTCCAGGGCAGCTGTTTCAGGGGGCACAGCAGGTTTCTTCACAAAAACTCACACAAATCTGGGTGGCTGTTCCAACTGGCACTTAAAATGCCTGGGAGACAAAGCTGCTCATTCGACTGAAAAACAGAGGGCTGAAACAGGGAGCCAGGTGATCTGGCTTGGCAGGTCCCACCCCCACAAAGACCAGCAATCTGAAACACTCTGGATTGAGAGTTTTGCAGCAAGCACAGCTGGACCTGGGACAGTCCGACACTGTTAGGGGAAGGGCGTCTGCCATTACCTAGGCAGTCCGCCACTACTGAGGCAGTCCGCCACTACTGAGGCAGTCCGCTACTACTGAGGCAGTCCACCATTACTTAGGCAATCTGCCATTACTGAGGCAGTCCACCATTACAGAGGCAGTCTGCCATTGCGGATGCAGTCCGTGATTACCAGGGCAGTCCGCCACTACAGAGGCAGTCTGCCATTACTGAGGCAGTTCTAACTATACCTCTATAAACAAAACTGTAAAGAAGTTCACACAGCAGCTGGGCAGAGGCCACAGCAGCTCAGCAATGCCTCTTCCGGCAGACTGTGATTAGGCCACCTTCTTGCTGGGGATGACAGCTCTGAAAAAAGGCAGCAGCACATCAGGAACTTATAAATAAAGCCCCATCTTCCCAGGACAGAGCACCTGGGAAAAAAGGTGATTATGAGTGCCTCTGCAGCAGAGTTTAACATGCCTACCCAGAAGCTCTGAACAGAAAATGGAGCTTACAACTCAGCACTTGAGCCCCTATAAGTGATAGACTGTCTCCTCAAGCAGCTCCCTGACCCTCATATACCAAAAGAGTCACCTCATAAAGGAGAGCTCAGGCTGACATCTGGCAGGTATCCTTCTGGGATGAAGATAAGAGTAGAAGAAACTGGCAGCAAACCTTACTGCCCTGCAGCTGCCGCAGGTGCTCCTCAGGCAAGCAAGGTCTGGAGTGGACCTCCAGTAGTTCTACAGCAGAGGGGCCTATTAGAAGGAAAACTAAAATCAGAAAGAAATAATTTCATCATCAACAAAAAGGATGTCCACTCAGAGACCTCATGCAAAAGTCACCAACTACAAAGACCACAGGTAGATAAATCCAAAAAGATGGAAAGAAACCAATGCAAAAAAGATGAAAACACCCAGAACAAGAATGCCTCTCCTCCAAGGGATCACATCTCCTCACCAGCAAGGGAACAAAGCTGGATGCAGAATGAGTCTGATTGACAGAAACAGGCTTCAGAAGATGGGTAATAACAAATTACTCCAAGCTAAAAGAACAGGTTCTAGCCCAATGCAAAGAAACTAAGAACCTTGAAAAAACGTTTGACGAAATGCGAATAAGAATAAACAGCTTTAGAGAAGAATATAAATCACTTAAGGGAGCTGAAAAGCATAACACAAGCACTTTGTGAAGCATACACAAGTTTCAATAGCCAAATCAACCAAGCATAAGAAAGGGTATCAGAGATTGAAGATCAACTCAATGAAATAAAATGAGAAGGCAAGATTAGAGAAAAAAGAATGAAAAGAAATGAAAAAAGCCTTCAAGAAATAGGGGATTATGTGAAAAGATGCAATATACGTTTGATAGGTGCACCTGAATGTGACTAAGAGAATGAATCCAAGCTGAAAACACTCTTCAGGATATTATCCAGGAGAATTTCCCCAACCTAGCATGGCAGGCCAATATTCAAGTCCAAGAAATACAGAGAACACCACAAAGATATTCCTCAAGTAGAGCAACCCCAAGGCACATAATTGTCAGATTCACCAGGGTTGAAATGAAGGAAAAAATGCTAAAGGCAGTCAGAGAGCAAGGTCATCCACAAAGGGAAGCCCATCAGACTCACAGCAGATCTCTCAGTAGAAACCCTACAAGCCAGTAGAGAGTGGGGGCCAATATTCAACATCCTTATAGAAAAGAAGTATCAACCTAGAATGTCATATCCAGACAAACTAAGCTTCATAAGAGAAGGAGAAGTAAAATCCTTTATGAACAAACAATTGCTCAGAGACTTTATCACCACAAGGCCTGCCTTAGAAGAGCTCCTGAAAGATGCACTAAACATAGAAAGGAACAACTAGTACCAGCAACTCCAAAAATGTACCAAATAGTAAAAAGCAATGACACAATGAAGAAACTGTGTCAACTAATGGGCAAAACACCCAGTTAGCATCAAAATGGCAGGATCAAATTCACAAATAAAAATATTAACCTTAAATGTAAATGGACTAAATGCCCCAATCAAAAGACACAGACTGGCAAATTGGATAAAAAGTCAAAAACCGCTGGGGTGCTGTATCCAGAAAACCCATCTCACATGCAAGGACTTACACAGGCTCAAAATGAAGGGGTAGGGGAAGATTTACCACACAAATGGAGAGCAAAAAAGCAGGAATTGCAACCCTAATCTCTGATAAAATAGACTTTAAACCAACAAAGATCAAAAGAGAGAAAGATGGGCATTACATAATGGTAAAAGGATCAATGCAACAAGAAGAGCTAATGGTCCTAAATATATATGCACCCAATACAGGCGCACCCAAATACATAAAGCAAATTCTTAATGACCTACAAAGAGACTTAGACTCCCACACAATAATAGTGGGAGACTTTAACACTCCACTGTCAATATTAAACAGATCAACAAGACAGAAAATTAACAGGGATATCCAGGACTTGAACTCAGATCTGGACCAAGCAAAACCTAAGAGCCATGTTAGGTTCTTTGAAACCGACGAGAATGAAGACACATCGTACCAGGATCACTGGGACACATTTAAAGCAGTGTCTAGAGGAATGTTTATAGCAATAAATGCCCACAAGAGAAGCAAGGAAAGACCTAAAATCAACACCCTATCAACAAAATTGAAAGAGCTAAAGGAGCAAGACCAAAAATCTCAAAAGCTAGCAGAAGACAAGAAATAACTAAGATCAGAGCAGAACTGTAGAAGATAGAGGCACAAAAACCCTTCAAAAAATCAAAAAAGCCAGGAGGTGGTTTTTTGAGAAGATCAACAAAATAGACAGACCTCTAGCCAGATTAATAAAACAGAAAGAGAGAAGAATCAAGTAGATGCAATAAAAAACAATAAAGGGGTTATCACCACCGATTCCACAGAAATACAAACTACAATCAGAGATTACTACAAACAACTCTATGCACATAAGCCAGTAAACCTGGAAGAAATGGATAAATTCCTGGACACTTGCACCCTCCCAAGCTTAAACCAGGAAGAAATCAAAACCTAGAATAGAACAATAACAAGGGCAGGAATTAATAGCCTACCAACTAAAAAAAAGCCCAGATCGAGATGGGTTCATAGTCAAATTCTACCAGACATATAAAGAGGAGCTGGTACAACTCCTTCTGAAACTATTCCAAACAACCCAAAAGGGAATCCTTCCCAAATCATTGTATGATACCAACAACGTCTGATACCAAAATCCGGCAGAGACTCAACAAGAAAAGAAAACTTGAGGCTAATATCCATGATTAACATAGATGCAAAAAATCTTCAATAAAATACTGGCAAACAGATTGCAACAGCTCATCAAAAACCTCATCCATCACAATCAAGTAGGCTTCATCCCAGGGATGCAAGGCTGATTCAACATTAGCAAGTCTGTAAACATAATTCACCACATAAACAGAACCAAAGACTACAACCACATGATTACCACAATAGATGCAGAGAAGGCCTTTGACAAAATTTAACAGCCCTTTATGCCAGCTATTGATGGAATGTTTCTCAAAATATTAAAAGCTATCTATGACAATTCCACAGCCAATATCATACTGAATGGGCAAAAACTGGAAGCATTCCCTTTGAAACCTGGCACTACACAAAGATGCCCTCTCTTACCACTCCTATTCAATATAGTATGGGAAGTTCTAGCCAGAGTAACAAAGCAAGAGAAAGAAATAAATGATATTCAATTAGGAAAGGGGGAAGTCAATTTGTCACTATTTGCAGATGACATGATTGTATATTTAGAAGACTCCATCATCACAGCTCAAAGTCTCCTTTAACTGATAAGCAACTTCAGCAAATTCTCAGGATACAAAATCAATGTACAGAAATCACAAGCATTCCTATACACCAGTAACAGACAAACAGGGAGCCAAATCAAGAGCAAACTCCCATTCACAATTGCTACAAAAAAATAAAATGCCTAGGAATACAACTAACAAAGGATGTTAAGGACCTTTTCAACGAGAACTACAAACTACTGCTCAGGGAAGTAAGAGACAACACAAACAGTTGGAAAAACATTCCATGCTCATTGTTAGGAAAAATCAATATTGTGAAAATGGCCATACTGCTCAAAGTAATTTATAGATTCAATGCTATCCCCAACAAGTTACCTACAACCATCTTCACAGAACTGGAAAAAAGCCACTTTAAACCTCATATAGAACCAAAAGAGAGCCTGCATAGCCAAGACAATTTTAAGCAAAAAGAACAAAGCTGGAGGCATCACGCTACCTGACTTTGAACTATACTACAAGCCTACAGTAATCAAAACAGCATGGTACTGGTGCCAAAACAGAGATATCGACCAATGCAACAGAACAGAGACCTCAGAGGCAATGCCACACATCTACACCCACCTGATTTTTGACAAACCTGACCAAACAACCAATGGGGAAAGGATTCCCTGTTTAATAAATGGTGTTGGGGAAACTGGCTAGCCATGTGTAGAAAGCAGAAACTGGACCCCTTCCAGACATCTTACACTAAAATTAACTCCAGATGGATTGAAGACTTAAACATAAGACCTAACACTACAAAAACCCTAGAAGAAAGCCTAGGCAAAACCATTCAGGATATAGGCATAGGCAAGGACTTCATGACTAAAATACCAAAAGCATTGGCAACAAAAGCCAAAATAGACAAATGGGATCTAATTAAACTCCAGAGCTTCTGTACAGCAAAAGAAACAATCCTTAGGATGAACCAGTAACCAACAGAAAGGAAAAAAAATTTGCAATCTACCCATCTGACAAAGGGTTGATATCCAGAATCTACAAAGAACTAAAAATGATTTACAAGAAAAAAACAAACAAACTTATTCAAAAGTGGGCGAAGGGTATGAACAGACACTTTTCAAAAGAAGATATATATGAGGCAAACAAACATATGAAAAAATGCTCATCATCACTGGTCATTAGAGAAATGCAAATCAAAACCACATTGAGATACCATCTCATGCCAGTTAGAACGGCGATCATTAAAAAATCTGGAGACAACAGGTGCTGGAGAGGATGTGGAGAAATAGGAACACTTTTACACTGTTGGGGGGAGTGTAAATTAGTTCAACCATTGTGGAAGACAGTGTGGCTATTCCTCAAGGACCTAGAAATAGAAATTTCATTTGACCCAGCAATCCCATTACTGAGTATATATCCAAAGGATTATAAATCATTCTATTATAAAGACACATGCACACATATGTTCATTGTGGCACCATTTACAATAGCAAAGACCTGGAACCAACCCAAATGCCCATTGATGATAGACTGGACAAAGGAAATGTGGCACATATACACCATGGAATACTATGCAGCCATAAAAAACGATGAGTTCGTGTCCTTTGTGGGGACATGAATCAATCTGGAAACCATCATTCTCAGCAAACTGACACAAGAACAGAAAATCGAACACTGCATGTTCTCACTCATAGCTGGGTGTTGAGCAATGAGAACACATGGACACAGGGAGGGGAACATCACATGCTGTGGTCTGTTGTGGGGGGCATAGGGGAGGGAGAGTAGGGAGTAGGGTGGTTGTGGAGGGATAACCTGGGGAGAAAAGCCAGATATAGGTGACGTGGGGATGTAGGCAGCAAACCACATTGCCGTGTATGTACCTATGCAACAATCTTGCATGTCCTGCACATGTACCCCAGAAACTAAAGTGCAATAAAGTATCTATCTATCTATCTATCAATCTGTCTATATATGTGTGTGTGTGTGTGTGTATATATATATATAATTATAAATGTAGCTATAACATCTGGCATTTACAGGAGCAGTGAATGAGGGTTCCTGTCGCCTCATATTCTTGCAAGTCTATGGTGTCAGTGTTCTGGTTTTTGGTCCCACATGTGTGTGTCCAGGTGCATGATTAGTTCTGGGACACCCTATACACTCTCTCCCAGGGCTTTTTGTTTGAAAGTTTTTGCTAAGGTCTTTCCTTTTTTTTTTTTTTTTTTTTTTTTTCTGGGTATAGTCCAAATCTCTCCTTAGGAATAAAAAACTACATGAATATGCAGAAAGATTCATTGGATAGTTTTTTTTTGTTTTTTTTTTTTTTTTTTTTTTTTTTTTTTTGGAGAAGGGTCTCTACTGTGCAGACTAGAAAGCAATGAGTGAGATATTCATAGTTCATTGCAACCTTGAATTCCTGGGCTCAAGTCATCTTCTGCCTCAGCCTCCCAAAATTCTGGGATTCTAGGCATGAGACATTAAACCCAGCCTACTTGTGTATTCTTTTACCCTAAGATTTTATTACTACAATTTTTTAAAAAGCAGAACATTCATTGACTTCATAAAGAAGTTAGAGCTACTGTAAAGGAGGAGTTAATCAATCTCAAATGAGTTAGTGTAGTTAAGGGAACTTAACTACAGAATTGAGTAAACTCTCTTCTCTACATTTCATCTTTTCTACAGCCAGCACCAAATTTAAAGAATAAATATAAAGAAAACACAATTGCAATATGCAGAGAATCTCTAGAACTCAAAACTAAAAATCAAGTAAGGAGGATCCCAAAAGCTTGCTTCTTTCCTCTGTATCTTTAATAGTTAATAGAAACCAAATGGCTCATGTAGTTTTCCTCCACAAGGCAATTTCTCCTTTTTCTTCAGTGCTCATTCATATCTAGTGCCTCCAGGCTCAATAAAATTTTGAATTTTAGAAAATGTATTAAAAGTTTATGTTCTGAATGGCACAGACTTTTCACAGAGCCCAGTAACAATATTCTGCTTCATCTCTGCATTTTTCTGAACCTGTAGGGTTTTCTCAAAGGAGGTTTCTCACTCTGTCTCCAAGGCTGAAATGCAGTGGCCTGGGGAGATGGAGATATCAGTAATATTTCAGTTTTGTAATTTTTATTTCTATGGTATGAGTGAGTGGCTATATTATTGTTATATTACTTCCTACATTTTATATAATAAAATATTAAATTAAAAATAGAAAATATAACCACTATTAAATAAATCAAATAGCTAAGAATTGGCTAATATATACTAGGATGTGTAATACAATTTCTGGATCTTAGCTAATGGTGGAGACAAACAAATGAAAGATTCCCTGTATGATCATTGACTATTAGGATCTCAAGGCCCAGCTAAATGATACAGGCATACTTCAGAGATATTGTGGGTTTGATTTCAGGCCACTAGAATAAAGCAATTATCACAATAAAGGAAGTCACACAAGTTTTTTGGTTGTTTCCCAGTGCATATAAAAGTTATGTTTACACTATACTGTAGCCTATTAAGTGTGCAATAGCATTACATCCAATGAAGAAAAACACAATGTGCAAGCAGTTAAAAAATACCTTATTGCCAAAAATGCTAACAATCATCAAAGCCTGAATTAAATCACAACCTTTTTTGCTGTGGGAGGGCCTTCCCTCAGTGTTTATGCATGCTCATTGATCAGGATGGTGGTTGTTAAAGTTTGGGGTGACTGGCAATTTCTTAAGACAACAATGAAGTTTGTTGCATTAATCAACTTCCTTTAACAAAAAATTTCTCTGTATAATGCAGTACTGTTTGATAGCATTGCACCTACAGTATAATTTATTTTTAAATTGGAGTCAATCATCTCAAGTTCTGCTGCAGTTTTATCAAATAAGTAAGTTTATGGACAACTCTAAGTCCTTTGTTGTTATTTCAACAGTATTCACGACATCTTCACCAGGAGTAGATTCCAACTCAGGAAACTACTTTCTTTGTCTAGCCACAAGAAGAGACTCCTTATCCATTCAAGTTTCATTGACAGATTGCAGTGATTCAGTCACACCTTAAGGTCAGCTTCTGACTCTACTTCTCTTGCTATTTCCACCATATCTGCAGTTACTTCCTCTAATGAGGTCTTAAACCCTTCAAAGTCATCTATGAAGTTTGGAATCAGCTTCTTCCAAAATCCTGCTATTGTTGATAATTTGACCTCCTCCCATGAATCATGAATGTTCTCAATGGCATCTAAAATGGGAATTCCTTTCCAGATGGTTTTCAATTAATTCTGCCCAGATCCATCAGAGAAATCACTATCTATGGCAGCTGTAGACTTACAAAACATATTTTTAAACTAGTAACACTTGAAATAAATCCTTGATCCATGGGCTGCAGAATGGATGTTGTGTTATAAGACGTAAAAGCAACATAAATCTCCCTAAATATCTCCATCAAAGCTTTTGAATGACTGGGTGCATTATCACTGAACACTAATATTTTGAGGAAGATCTTTTCTTTCCTGAGCAACAGGTCTTAACAGTGGGCTTAAAATATTACCATGCTGTAAACACATGTGCTGTCATCCAGGCTTTGTTCATTTATTTATGGAAAACAGACAGAGTAGATTTAGGATAATGCTTAAGTGCCCAGGGATTTTTGAAATGATAATGATCATTGACTTCTTAAGATCACAAGCTATATTCACCCCTAAGAAAAGAGCCAACCTGTCCTTTGAGGCTTTGAATCTAGGCATTGACTCTCTAGCCATGGTAGTCATAGATGACATCTTGCGTCAATATAAGGCCATTTTATCTACATGGAAAATATGGGTTTGTTTTTGTTTTTTAGTGTAGCCACCTTTAACAATTATTTTAGGTAGATCCTCTGAATAACTTACTGCAGCTTCTCCATCAGTACTTGCTGCTTTACTTTGCAATCTTGTGTTAAGGTGGTGGCTTCTTTACTCAAACCTCATGAGGCAACCTCTGTTAGCTTCAACTTTCCTTCTGCAGCTTCCTCACTTCTTAAGGTCTTCATAGAATTAAGAATTAGGGCCTTGCTGTAGATTAGGCTTTTGCTAAAGGGAATGGTGTGACTGGTTTATTCTTCTATCTAGATCTCTCAATTTTTTCCATATTGGCAATAGAGCTGTTTCACTTTCTTATCATCTCTGTTCACTGGCGTAGTACTTTTAATTTCTTTCAAGAATTTTTCCTTTGCATTCACATCTTAGCTAACTGTTCGGTGCAAGAGGCCTAGACTTCAGCCTATTTCAGCTTATAAACGCCTTCCTCAGTAAGCTTAATCATTTCTAGCTTTTGATTTAAAATGAGATACATGCTACCCATCCTTTAACTTGAAAACTTGGAGGCTATGATAGGGTGATTAATTGACGTAGTTACAGTATTCTGTGTCTCAGGGAATGGAGAGGCTAGAGGAGAGGCAGAGTAGTGGGGGAGTGGCTTGTATTGGGGTAGTCAGAACACACCCAGCAGTTAGCAGTTGCGTTTGCTCTGTTATATGGGTATGATTCGTGGTACCCAAAACAATCACAATAGCAACATCAAAGTTCACTGATCATAGATCACAATAGTAGATATAAAATAAATGAAAGCTTGGAAGCACTATGAGAATTACCAAAATGTGACACAGAGACACAAAGTAAGTACATAGTGTTGGAAAATGGTGCCCTACAGACCTACTGAATGCAGAGATGCCGCCACCTCTCAATTTGTAAAAAATATGGTATATGTAAAAGACAACAGAGCAAGGTGCAACAAAATGAGGTAGGCCTTTTCTATCTTGTTAAAATTGCTGGGAATAAATTATGCCGTGTTCCATTATCCTACTTGTTTCATTACCCATTAATTCATGAGCCTTGGCCTCATATATAGTGGCTGATACAATATGTGCTTTTTCCTCATGAAAAATAAGCTCACCAGCTTCTCAAACTCACTATGTTTCAAGATCCTTATAGCACTAAGCTCTAAATTTTCAAGTGTGAAGCCCTCTTTCTTCTTTAGGATCCAAGATGATGGCCATAGCACAAATGACTATATCCACATTTTGGTCCAGAGAAGAAAGAAGGAGAAAACAGTTAAAAGACACTTTCCAGAGTGTGTAAACATTATTTCCATTTATGTCTCTGGGCAGACCTTTGTCACTTGATCCAGACTTTACAGGGAGGCTGGAAAGAGTTATAGTCATTAAACTGGGCATATAGCCACCACACATTTGATATTCAGATTTTAAGGGTGAGGTGAGGATGGGATAGATTGCTGCAGCCCTTGCCACACCCACCAAACGGGATTCCTCGCATCCATGTCTTCTGGTTATCTATTTCCGCATAACACACAACCCTAAAACTAATGGATTAAAGCAATTGTCCTTTATAATTAAGATCTGTGGGTCAAAAACTTGAGTAGGACTCAGTTGACTGATTCTTCTGCTCTAAGTGTTGACTGCAGTCACTGGGTGATATTCAGCCAGTAGCTGGGCTAATCTGCAAAGCCCAGAAAAGGCTGTATTTCCATGTCTGACACATTAATGAGCATGATTTAAAGGTTTTGCTAAGTTGGTCTATTCTCGCTCTCTATGTATTCTCATGGCTTCTCTACATTGTCTCTTCAATGAGTAGATATTGTCTTATATGTTTGTGTAAACTTCAAGAGTGAGTATTCTATGAGAAAGAAAGTAAAAGCCATTAGGATCTGAAATTGGTCTGGCATCTTTTCAGATGCAACGGAGAGGATATAGATGAAAGAAGCATCAAAAGAACAGAACCATCTTAAATCTGCCACTTCAGGATTATTTTAGTTACTCTTATAAAATCTGAATCTCTTTGCACAAACTAAAGACAAACAAGATTAGATTTAAGAAACAGCCCAAATAGTTTTCCTAGAAACCTTATGAAGAACTAAGTTATGGTCATAACTTCACTGCAGGATTTTTTTATCATTTAAATTTTTGTGTTCTGGCAGTGATTAACAGCTGTTATAATTATCCATCGTGTTTTCATAAGTGAAAGCTTGGTATCTTCAATTTAAGTCAGTCTCATTGAAAAATCTTAGTGGCACAGCTTTCATAATTCAGTTCAAATATCATGCAACTGGATATTTGGGGTATGTGTGTGTGCTCACGTGTGTGTATTTTCTATTTTAGGAAGACATTAAAAAACAGGTAAGTGTCATCATGTTGGTTTGTTATTTATCTAAAAATGGATATTTTCTTTTCTTCTGGAATAAAAATAAAAATTTTAACATCAAATTTGGTGTTAGATGCAGAAAACAAAATAAGCTCAAAATAAACATAGAAGGTTCACCAAGGGTCATCTGAGACCATTATAGCTTCACAGACACTTTATAATCTTCTTTAGTTAAACACACCAAATGAACTCTTTAGTTAAACCAAAAGAGCTCATTCTTTGCTGGCTGCACATCTATTTACTTTGTAAGTAATAAAATAAGAATGAGCCCTTTCTGAAAGTTTTATTTGGAGATTGTGAATTTATTTTTAAACCTTCAAATTCTGAGGATCATGTGTGCTTATAAATGTGGTCTCTTCATTATTCCATTTTTTTAAAGAATTCATTTTGAGGCCGGGTGCGGTGGCTCAAGCCTATAATCCCAGCACTTTGGGAGGCCGAGGCGGGTGGATCACAAGGTCAAGAGATCGAGACCATCCTGGTCAACATGGTGAAACCCCGTCTCTACTAAAAATACAAAAAATTAGCTGGGCATGGTGGTGCGTGCTTGTAATCCCAGCTACTCAGGAGGCTGAGGCAGGAGAATTGCCTGAACCCAGGAGGCGGAGGTTGCGGTGAGCCGAGATCGTGCCATTGCACTCCAGCCTGGGTAACATGAGTAAAACTCCATCTCCAAAAAAAAAAAAAAAAAAAGAATTCATTTTGAAATAATTTTAAACTTACAGAAAGGTTAAAAAATATCTAAAATAATTTCCACAAATTTGTTGCCCTGCTTCCCCAAATGTTAATAGCTTTTAAACCACACTACAGTTATCAAGGCTCAGGAAATTAACAGTAATTAGGTATTAACTAATCTATAAGCCTTATTCAATTTTTATCATTTATCTCACTGATGTCCTTTCTCTGGTCAAGATTTAGTCCAAGATTGCACAATGTTGCTGGTTATCAGTCCACTTTAGTATTTTCCAAATCTGTGATAGCATCTTAGCCTTCTTGTCTTTCATGACCTTAACACTTTGGAAGAATATTTGCCAGTAATTTTGTGTACTATTCCTCAATTTGGAATTGTCTGATATTTCCTTATGTTTAACTTTTATTTTTTGTATAATCATAAGCAACTATGTGTTCTTCTGGGAGTATCATATGAGAGGGGATATGATATTTATATATCTCATTACTGGTATGTGTCAACTGAAAACTTGAGTCAAGTAATAGATGCCAGGGTTCTACACTGTGGATTTACAGTTTTCTCTTTCTATAATTAAAGTATTTTATGGTAAGATTCTTTGCTGCTATGGAAATGTTCTATTTTTCATTATACTTTGGCAGCACAAGTTTGGCATTATTGATGGTTCTTTCCAGAAAAAATTACTACTATGCTATATTACAAAAAAAAAAAAAAATTCTATTTCCATGATTATTTCTACATGTACTAATTGGAAATGCTACTAATTAATACAAACATTTCTGGGTTTTATTTTCCATTTGTATTAGTTTGTTCATACATTGCTGTAATGAGATAGTTAACTGATACTGGGTAATTTATGAAGAAAACAAGTTTACTTAACTCACAGTTCCATGGGCTTAACAGGAATTATGACTCAGTGGCCTCAGAAAACTTACAATCATGGTGGAAGGCAAACAGGAAGCAAGCACATCCTACTGTAGTGGAACGGTGAGAGAGTGAGGGGGAAAGTGCCATGTGAACAGCGTGGGGAAAATTTACCCCATTACTCAGTTACCTGCCATTAGATCATTCTCCCAACACTGGAAACTACAGTTCAATATGAAATTTGGGTAAGGACACAGAGTGAAACTATATCATTCTGCTCCTGGCCCCTCCCAGTTTCATGTCCTTGTGACACTTTAAAACACAATCATGCCTCCCCAAAGCCTTAACTCATTTTATGATTAACCCAAAAGTCCATGTCCAAAGTCTCATCTCCACAAGACAAGTAATTTTTGCCTATGAGCCTGTAAAATTTAAAACAAGTTAGTTACTTTCAAGATACAGTGAAGGTAAGGCATTGGGTAAGTATTCCCATTTCACATGGAATAAATGGCCAGAACAAAAGGGATACAGGCCCTATGCAAGTTTGAAACCCAGCAGGGCAGTCATTAGATCTTAAAGCCCCAAAATAATCTCCTTTGACTCCATGTCTCACATCCAGGGAATGGTGCTGCAAGAGGTGGACTCCTAAGGCCTTGGTACAGCCACCATAGCTGCTTTCATTGACTGTCATTGAGTGCCTGCAGCTTTTCCAGGTGCATGGTGCAAGCTGTTGGTGGCTCTAGCATTCTGGGGTCTGGAGAACAGTGGCCCTCTTCTCACAGCTCCACTAGGCAGTGCTCCAGTGGGAATTCTGTGTGGGGCTCCAGCCTCACATTTTCCCTCTAAAATGCCCTAGTAGAAGTTCTCGATTAGGGCTCTGCCCCTGCAGCAGAATTCTGCCTGGACATCCAGGGATTTTCATAGGTCTTCTGAAATCTAGGCAGAAGCTTCCAAACCTCGATTCTTGTCTTCTGTGTATCTGCAGGCTCAATACCACATGCAAGCCATCAAGACTTAGGGCTGGCACTCTGTGAAGTCACAGCCCAAGCTGTAAGTTGGCCCCTTTTAACCATGGCTGGAGCTGGAGCAGCTGAGATGCTTGGCACCATGTCCAGAGGCTGCAAAGAGCAGCTGAGCACTGGGCCTGGCTCACAAAACCATTTTTTCCCTTCTCAGTTTCTGGAAGGGCTGTGGAAGGAGCTTCCATGAAAGTCTCTGAAATGCCTTGGAGACATTTTCCCCATTGTCTTGACTGCTAACATTAGGCTCCTCTTTACTTATGCAAATTCCCGCCTCAGTCTTGAATTTCTCCCCAGGAAATGGGTTTTTCTTTCCTACTACATGGCCGGGATATATAGTTTTTAGACTTTTATACTCTGTTTTTTTTTTAAAATATAAGTTCCAGTTTCAGATAATTTCTTTATTCATGCATATTACCCTACATTTTAAAAACAGCTAGGTTACATCTTCAATGCTTTGCTGCATAGAAATTTCTTCCTCCAGATACCCTAAATAATCTCTCTCAAGTTCAAAGTCCACAGATCTCTAAGGCAGGAGCAAAATGCCATCAGTCTCTGTTCTAAAGCTTGGCAAGAGTGACCTTTTCTCCAGTTCCCAATGAATTCCCCCTTTCCAGCTAAGACCACCTCCGCCTGAACTTCAGTGTCCTTATCATTATCTGCATTTTGGTGAAAACGATTCAACAAGTCTCTAGGAAGTGCCAAACTTTCCCATATCTTCCAGTCTTCGTCTGAGCCTTCCAAACTGTCCCAAGCTCTGCATGTTTTCTAATTCCAAAGTTGCTTTCACATTTTCAGGTATCTTTATGGGAATACCCCCACTCTCCTGGTAACAATTTTCTGTATTATTATATTCATACAATGCTATAATGAACTACTTGAGACTGGGTAATTTATGAAGAAAAGAGGTTTGACTCACAGTTCCACAGGCTTAAAAGGATGCATGTCTGGGGTCCTCAGAAAACTTACGGTTGATAGAGGCATGAGGCCAAAAAAGGACTAGGTAGATAGGGAAGGTTCTCTGGAGAATCTCTGACACCCCACAAATGTTTATACCAGATGTTTTCTACAGTTAAGGGAACCTGCACAGGGGGCTTGCCTGGGCTTGCACAGGAGAACTTGCACAGGAGACACAAGCTCATTGGGAAAATGGGGTAGAGCCACCAGGAATTCATGACTTATGTAGGGGAGGAGCCTGGTTGTGTGTGGTGGCCTTGGTATTCAATTTTTGAGGTAGAAACCTGATTGCAGAAACTTGTCTCTTTGCTGAGATCTTTCCTTTCACTTAAATAAATTTCATCCTCCTCACATTCAATGTATCTGTGTGCCTAATTTTTCCTGGTCATGAGACAGGAACCCAGATTGGATGAGCTAAGGAGAAAATATCCCGCATTACAATTATGGCAGAAGACAAAGGAGAAGCAAGCATATCTTACTATGGTGGAGCAGGAGAGTCTAGAGAGAGCGAAGGCAGAAGTGCCACACACTTTTAAACCATCAGGTCTCATGAGGACTCACTCATAATCATGAGGAAAACATGGGAGAAATTCACCTCCATGATCCAGTCATTTTCCACCTGTCCCTACCCCAACACTGGGAATTACAATTCAACATGAGATTTGGTTTAAGACAGAGAGCCAAACCCTATCACCACTCTACTGTAGCTTTATAATAGCAATTATGAGCATTACTCTTAACCCTGAGTTTTAGATGTTGTGTGGCATTCAGCTTTGGTGTAGCGATTGTTTCATTACTATGATTTATTTGTTATTAAGGCCGCTTTCTAAGGAAAGTATGAAGAATATTTCTCCTTTTCCCTGCCTGTCTTCTTTCTTCTCCTCTAAAAGTTTTTGTTTAACAACATTTTCACTTTATTGTCCTTCTTATTTCCCTCTTTCATTATTTTGAGACCTTGTCTAGAAGCTATTGATATAAAGGGCTTTGGATGTGATATCATATAAAGAAATGTAAATGAATTAGCAGAATTAGAAACAGTACTTTATTTTGCTTTAATTTCCCAAGCCAGAAAATTGACCCATTAGAAATGTGAGAAAAATCGGCTTGATATGGTAAGAACTATCAATGATACAGTTCTCCTTGCTAGCTACAGCCCCTAGAAAGAGAGATTGGATACAAACATCTAAGAAATCAAATGATTGGCAGGTAGGAAAGAAATTAAATAAACAAGTTCTGAACAAAAAGTAACTGTTCCTTAAAGGATTTTTTAAAAGAGAATAATTTTAACTGGATCTTGAAATAAGTGTCTGACATTGTTTGAACAAAAGAAACAGCAACCCTCTGGCCATAGATCTGAATATTCTGAGGAGACTGGGCTGTGTTACTTTGGAATTCCACAAGGCAGTGAGAAGTGAGGATGGGGTCATAAAGATGATTGGCTGGATGATTACTGAGGAACAAAGGAGAAAAATAGTTGAAGAACTATTTCAATTAAAAAAAGACCTGTAAATTAAATTTATTATAGTCTGAAGAAGAGTTAAGGATATGTATTATGTAATAGCATTGCAAGAATCAAGGCTCATCTCGAGGGAGAAAATAAAACATTTTTAAACATAATCATTCTGTGCTATCATTTTACCATGGATTGATGACAGGAAAGAAATATTTTGTAATCTCTCTGATAAAGTTAAATAGCTAAATAAACTGAGTCGACACTAAACCTTGGCCCAATCATTAACCTTTACATACCCCTAGTCTTTCATCTGCACAATCTAAACAGCAAAGGACTTGCATATTAACTAGTCCATGTCTACACAGTGCTCCAGGCTTACAAGATAAAACTTCATTTCATGTCTGATGTAGGCGATGGGGAGATGGAGACAGCAAACACCACCATGGCATGTGTGTACCTATGCAATAATCCTGCAAGATCTGCATATGTATCCCAGAACTTAAAGTACAATTTTTAAAAAACTTCATTTCAATCCTTGATATGGTGACACATGGGATATCACCTATTGCTCAACTACACATAAGCCAGTATGGGACTTAGTGGGTCAGTTCTGTTCCATCCTGTGAAAGAAAACATCAAGCATTAGAAGGAAGAAAAGGAAGATTTGTATCATGCTCTTAAGCCATTGTGCATTCTAAATCAGTTTTCTAGAACACTTTATCTCACTTCTTAAATATTCATCATGCACTAGTTTAGCAATAATTTTCACAGAGTTTCTCTTTGAACCTGCTGAGATGTCATATCCAGAGAGTACAGTATTGTGATTAAGAGAATACTAATAAACCCTGAGCAAACCAATTTACATCCCTAAAAAGACTCAGGTTTCTGACTTTGGTCATCAAACCTAACAATAGATAACATTTGTAAAGTGCTTACTTTGTACAGTCATGTTTTCTGAACTCTTTTATTAGGTGTGTAAATTTTCTCATTTTTTTTCTTTGCTTTGTTTTTGTTTGTTTGTGTTTTGAGATGGAGTCTTTCAATGTTGCCTAGGCTAATCTCAAACTCCTAGTCTCAAAAGATCCTCCCACCTCAACCTCCTGAGTTGCTAGAAATACTGGTGTGTGCCACTACATCCAGCCTCTTGTACTCATGTTTTAAAAACCCATGGCATAGGTATAATTGTTATTCAATTTTCGTGGAAGATAAAAGTAAAGTGCAAATGTTAAGCAACCTACTCTAGTCACAGTTATTAGGTCAGAGGCAGGATGTGGCTCCAGTACCACAGATGACCATTAACCCAGTTAGATTACTGCCAATGTCGTTTTGATATTCTTGTTTTATTTATGAAGTAGATACCTTACTATGTATGAACCTTATTTATGAAATAAAAATGCATGCATTCACTTATGTCAGTTTCCTTAAAAACTTTAGTTTTCTACTTGTTCAAATTGGTATTGATAGGAAAGTGCTTCTCTAAAATCCAGTCTAACATTGTTTTGGAATATATAAAGAAAAATGCTATTTGATATATAGCCCAAGCAAATCTGGGAAGGGCCTGGGGCTGATTGGGGAGTGAGATGCAGGTGGGGCTGAGGATGAATCCTCCACAGGGCAGCACTGGTGATATGAGACCCAGTATTAGCAGGAGGTGTGGACAAGAAGGGGGAGCTGGACTGATAAATTACTTTATTTGCAACATTGTATTTTCTTCATTTTTAACTAATGACTCATTCTGTAGTAGTGTATTATTTTAAAATACTTTTCTTCAAATGAAGTCGTTTCTATATGCTCAAAAGGGAAAAAAGTCATGTAAAATCACACACAAAATGTATTTCAATCATGATGTCATCACACGGAGTTAACCTCGGTTCATAGTTTTGCCAAGAGGCAATAAAAAGGGTTGCTATACTGACTGGTGTCTGGAGCTCAGGGAATTCTCAGGACACAGTAATACTTGCAAATTCAGTGGTAAAAATTAATGGTAAAATACAGAAAGCCAAAAAAGCAAGATCAATATTGATGCAGCACTTGAGGAATGAAAGTTTAGGCCACCTAACAAAGTAAGAAAGTTTAGACCATTTCCAAGCTAAGACACAGCCTGAAGCTAAAGGAGAGATGTTATAAATTCTGACTATAAACTTGTGCTCAGTTGCAGAAATGAGAACTAAGGAACATACATACCTTCCCTCTTTGCTTTGATATGTATTCATTTTTTTATCTATTTACTTTTTATCCCCTCTCCTTGCTATTCCTATGGTTGTCAATATAAGATGTGTGATTAGCGTTAATCTTAATAATTCAATATTTTAATTTCAGCATATTAAAGGGAGATTGTCACTGAAACAGAAACTTCATTACCCAAAGTTAGAAAAACAGTGCGTTGGACTATCTTGTAACTTAACAATTTAATAGGCCTGTAATTAAGTTATATTTTGCAAGGAATTGTGAGTGTGGTTATTGAGGCACATAGAAATGACTGGTTTCACCGAGAACACAACTAAGTTTTTGAGATGGTATCACTGTCAAAAGAATCACTTGCCTGAATACAAGCTGTGCAAGATTTAAAGTGGACTTTGGGATGCCCCCTTCCACAGGAGAATAATAGCCTTCAGAAGGTGAAATGAAAAGCATAGAGAACTATGGATTTAGGAGCTGCTTTCACGGAGCAGAAATGCAGCTTAATTAAAAAACATTACCCACCTTATGGCAGGGCTCTATTACCTTTCCAGTGGGATCACAGAAGTGCTCTGTATTAGGCATGGCCCTGTGCCTTCACTATTCCCCTTTCTGAAAAGGAGTGTTTATTGTGCTTTTCTAGATTTGTTCAACCCTTGTCTTTGTGGGAGTGGAGGGAAGCAGATAATTTCTCTTTATAATTCGTGGATCTACAGATAAAGAAGATCCACTCAGAGATGATGTTGAGATTAACATGATATCCTGGAACTGGGTCTTTTGAGGTAATGCCATTGGAAGGGAGTGAGTACGTTTTATGTACATAGAAGGAAAAGTAAAACATTTTTGTCAAGAGAGCAACTGTGGTAGATCATAATATTATCAAAGTATCTCCTCTCCTAGTGAGTCCATCCTTACAGAATTCCGGCTTGAGCAAAGAGTAGTTTTGGGCCAAGAAATATCAGGAACGATGTGTGCTATTTCAGAGAAGTTTTATACAATATCAAGTGGTTCATCACTTACTGTTCTTTTGTGCCATAGAAAACTGTCCTAGGTGATGGCTATTCCTTTAGCCTGGGTACTATTTGGAGAATATTGAAGTCAAGTTACAGGCAGCATTGAGCCATTGTATAACAGATGTGACAAACATATTTATGAATCCCACTGAGACTCTGAGATTATTTGTTACTGTAGAATAACTTAGCAAGGATAAGTGATACACTGAAACATTAGTCAGGGAGAATCAGTTTCTACCACTGTAGGGAATAAGGTAAGTATTAAAGGTGATACTCATTGAACTTGGAAAGCAGATATGTTATTTGTCCATTAATTCAATAAACAATTATTGAAGATATAACTGTTCTTTGGGGACCGGGCTATTAGTGTTCTGTTTTCTGATGTCCAGGAATTCATGTGGCCAAGATTTTCTTATTGTGGAGTATTGGAAATTAGTAATCTAGGACCAAAAGAAAACTAGCTTCATAGAAAATACTGTAAAAATTATTATGTAATTTTTATTAGCATGTGCCAGTGTAAGCCAAGTATAAAAGTATGCAAAGTATTCTCTCAAAGAATACTTGATTCTCTCAAAGAATGAGAATCAAGAATTTGTCACTCAATCTGGTAGTTATTTAGAAGTGATGTCCCAGATAATGTTTATAGATCAGCATAGCATCCAGGAAAACAGACCTTTTCTTCCAAAGAAGAGGTTCCATGGATCATATGAGAACACATCAGTTTAGCAAGTCCCAAGGAAAGAGAGCCACTAGCTTTCATGATTTTAGTAAATTGTTGGTTGGCTGAGAATAAGCCCAATGTAATCATTAATTCACCTAAAACTATGTAACACTTAAAAAAAATATATTCTGAGAACTAAGTATCTTTTCTTTCTTGCAAGTGTTATTTAACTTAATTACCCTTATATTCTAAGGGCACAAAATAAACTAGGGTGAAGAACTCTTTGTGTCCTTACGTATTTTCATACAACTTCTAAAGTAAATCAATCATTAATCAGCAGTATAGACATTCAAGAAAGAGCAGAAGAATGGAAGCAGTAGTGATGCTTCTTCATGCAGCTGGAGACAGAGGTTTCTGCAGCAAAATATAAAAGAAAGCTCTTACTGTGAGAGCCGGAGGACAGAAAACTTGGCGATTGTGTGGTTATAAGAATTACTTGAAAAAGAAAACAAGTTATTGGGAGAAGGATAAATAGATAGTAGATTATTTTTTTCATTGCATTGCAACATTTGAAATATAAAGAATAATTAAAAGTAATCAAAATACTACAAATTAGTTCAAAATGTGACCCAATATTATAATACAGTCGTAATATTATCATCATTTGGTAATGTTTATTTATCTGCAAATTCTGAGGGAGAATTAAGTAGATAACACTCCTTTACATAGTAATAATTCACCCCTACTTTTGCCAACTTAAGACTAATAAAGGTTATTCATATCTTTTCCTAGATCAGACATCCATATTGCTCCACATCCCTGGAATTAAAATGACAACAAAAGAAAAAAAGACTACTTGATGTAATAAAGCAGAGCACATTAAGGTGGCTGAGTCCATATTCAATACCTCTGGAAGATTCTGACACTAACATTCTGGTGGAAGAGACAATAAGCAAAGAAGTTTCAAAAGTGATGTAAAACACACAACATGTATGACAGTAGTCATGACAAGTGTCTTTTTTGTTTTTAATTCCTTATGCATTTTAATGAAAACCCTATATCTTCCTACCTGTGATACCTTCCTACCTCTAAGGCCCTTTGCAGTGCTAAAATCTGAAAAGATTCTTTGACTTAGTTTTAAACACTGAAATGCCTCTCAAATCTATTCTTCCCCTTTTAAATTACAAATGACAGTGTTGTAGAATTGATTCTGGCTTCATGGAAGCCATTGAAGCTTAGCTCTAGATTCATATATTGGGTCACTTTTTAAAAAAAGTCTTAATGTGACTAATAGAAATTTAAACTCACGTATGTGGACAAAATTATACATCTCTTAGAAAGCACAGCTCTCTCTCGATTATCCTGCTTGCTTAGTACTTTCTCTAATTTGTGGATTCATTTTTTTTCTCAGCTTTATTGAGGCATAACTGACAAATAAAAATGGTATAGTCCATATGGTACAATATGATGTGCACACACACACACACACACACACACAATGAAATGATTACCACAATAAAGTTAATTAATATATCCATCGCTTCTCACAGTTATCGTTTTTGTGATGAGAATGTTTAAGAGTTACTTTCTGAGTAGTTCTGAAGTATAAATACATTGTTATTAACTGTAGTTACCATGTTGTACGATAGCTCTCAAGAATATTTTTGTCCTGTCTAAATGAAACTTTGTACCCTTTGCCTATATCTTCCCATCCCATCCCCCACTCCCAGTCCCATGCAATGAATACTCTGCTCTCTGCTGCTTGAATTTTATGACTGTTATTAGCTTTATGAATGTTTATGATCTTTTTAAATATTCCACATATAAATAAGATCATACAAATTTTTTTCTGTGTTTGACTTGTTTTACTTAGCACAATGTTCTTCAGGTTCACCATGTTTCAAATAGCAAGGTTTTATTTTTTTTGACTGAATAATAATCACACACACACACACACTCACACACACATATGTATAAATATCTCTATATAGAGTTTACCCTTGAAGAACACAGGTTTGAACTGTTTGTATCTACTTATATATGATTTTTTTTCTGTCTCTGCCACCCTTGGACTATACTACCAATCCGTCCTCTTCCTCCTCCTCATTCTAGTCAATGAGAAGATGATGAGGATAAAGAGTTTTAGGATGATTCACTTATTGGATGGTAAATATATTTTATCTTCCTTATATTTTCTTAATAAAATTTCTTTTCTGTAGGTTAATTTATTGTAAGAATATAGTACATAATATATATAAAGCATACAAAATATATGTTAATCTGCAATTTATGTTATCTTGGTTTTTGGTCAACACTAGGTTATTAGTAGTTAAGTTTCTGGGGAGCCAAAAGTTCTATGTGGATTTTCAACTGCATATATGATTGAATTTTTTTAACTCTTGTGTTGTTCAGGAATCAACTGTATACCACATTTTCTATATCCACTTATTCGTCCATGGACACAAGTTGCTTCTATATGTTGGCTATTGTGAATAATGTTGCAATGAATATGGGAATACAGATATCTCTTTGACATGCAGATTTATTTTCCTTTGAATATACACCCAGAAGTGGGATTGCTGGATCATGTGGTAGTTCTCTTTTTATATTTTTGAGAAACCCCCATACTGTTTGACATAATGGATGTACTAATTTACATTCCTGCCAAGAGTTTTCTCCATATCCTCATGAACAAGTGTTGAGCATTTTTCATATACCTGTTGGCCATTTATATATCTTCTTTTAAGGAATGTTTATGTAGGTTCTTTGCCAGTTTTATAACTGGATTTTTTTTATTTTTCACTACTGAGTTGAGTGCCATATATATTTTGGGTATTAACCCCTTATCAGGTGTGCGGTTTGCAAGTATTTTCTTCCGTCCTATAGGTTGTCTCATCACTCTGTTGATTCTTTCCTGTGCTGTGCAGAAGCCTTTTAGTTCATGCAATCAGTTTGTCTATTTTTTGCTTTTGTTGCCTGTGCTTTTGTGGTCATACCAAAAAAAAAAAATCATCGCTTATACCACAAAATCGTTGTTCATATCAATGTCAAGAAGCTTTTCCCCTGTGTTTTCTTCTAAAAGTTTTACAATTACAGGTCGTATGTTTAAGTCTTTTATTTATTCAAATGCCTTAAGGAGTGGGACTTAAATGGAATTCATAACACAGATGCCAGTAATTTAATTAAGTGAAATCCTAAAGAAATGCTTATATGGCCCCAAATCAAAATATTTCTCTTTTACTTGTATAGCAAAGTGAGTTGAATTACAACAATAAAGACTTACATAAGACAATAAGCACCAATAAATTCCTTTTTATTTTGTGAAAAGGATTGTTTAAAAAAACCCCAAGTTTTATCATATTGATGATACTAAGGGAATTGTAGATAAAGCTACAGGCAAGTTGCAGGGACTTACATGTAAACTGTAGAAAGATATTTTCTATATAGATTGTGAGGAGTGACTGGGAAAAATGTAGCCTAATTGACCTGTAAAATATTGATCTGATTTATGAAGAGAAGAATACTAATAGCAATATCACAAACTCCCTTGCTGTAAGAAAAGTACCATTACGAAAGAAATTAATCTCACTAAGTTATTAATAATGTGTTTTTGGGGTTTTATGAAGTGTTTTTTTTTTAACTTTTATATTCAACTAATTTTTTTTTATAGAAAAGTTGCAAAAATAGTACAGAGAGTTCTCATATGCTTCTCACTCAGCTTCTCCTCAGTTAAGCATTTTGGATTACCATTGTTGAATTATGACACATATTTCCATATCCTCATGAACATTTGTAGTCTTTTGTCTTTTTGAAAATAGTCATTTTAATGAAGAGTACTATCGAGCCATTTAATTGAAGAGTACTAATGAATTACTTTGTAAAATGTCCCTCAGTTTTGGTTTATCTGATGCTTTCTCATTATTAAAATGAAGTTATGCATTTTTTGGCAATACCTTTACAATTAACACTGTTACATTACTATTAACTAAAGTACAGACCTGACATTATTTGGATTTCTCCTCTTCCCCCCACCCCAGCCCCACTTAATGTACTTTTTCTCCTCCAGGATCATATGCAAAATACAGTTTCATTTTGTTTCATTTCTTCTTTGTCTCTTCCAATCCATAACAGTTTGGTAGTCTTTCCTTACTCTTTCTGACATCGACATTTTGAAGAGTACTGAATCCCTCAGTTTGGATTTTTCAGATGCTTTCTCATTATGAAAATGAAGTTTTGTCTTTTTTGGCAAGAGTTTCACAAACATGATACCATGTGCTTCTGAGAGCATCATACTGCAAGGGTCACGATGTCAATATTTCTCAATAGTGGTGATGCTAACGTTGTTCATTTGGTTAAAGTTGTCTCTGCTGGATTTCTCGGTCACAAAGTTATGACCATTTTTAATGTAAGCATCTTCTGGAGGTATACCTTTGGGACTATGTTTAACATCCTGTTTTTCCTCAAGATGTTGACCACAAATTTTATTATCCATGCTTGTGTGCTGCAATTGTTATCATGGTGTTTGTCTCGTGATGACTTTCTATCTTCCTCTTCCCTTCAACGTTTTATTAATTGGAATTCTTCTGTAAGAAACAGTTATTATCTTCCATTTTTATAATCATTCCATTTTTTGTTTATATCCAAATAAACTCTTACCTATGTGTGTTATTATGTGTTAAAATCCAAGATAATCGTCATTAATTTTGCCCAAATTGTCCCAGTTTTGGCACTGGAGCTTTTCCCACATGGCTTCTGAGTCCTTTTACAAGCCCCCATTCTTTATTAAATATTCTGAGATGTGGGCTTTAGGTGTACTCATTGCGACTGCTTATCATTACTTCTAGTCCCTTTTGTCTGACAGAGCATGGGATATATATATGCACATGCTAACCCAGGCCTATACTGGCATTTATATTTCTGTATCTATCCGCTATGGTTTGAATGTGTCCCCCAAACATCCTGTGTTAGAAACCTAGTCCCCAAATTTATACAGCACTTGGAGGTGGGATCTTCAAAAGGCAGATAGAATTAGATAAGGTCATCGGGGTGGGAACCATGATGGGACTGGTGGCTTTATAACAAGAGTAAAAGAGGAATGAGATGACACCCTTTTGCTCTCGTGTGACGTCCTTCCCTGTGTTACAATGAAACAAGGAGGCCCTCATCAGGTGTCACATAAGGCTCTTGGACTCTCCAGCCTCCAGAACCAAGAACTAAATAAATTTTCTTTTATAAGTGATCCACTCTGCAGTATTCTAATATAGCAACAGAAAACAGACTAAGATACTATCTCTATAATTATGAAAACCACAAGTTTATACTAATAACTCTGATTCCAATTAATAACCACAGTGTTTTAGTTTTCCTCTCTCCTTATTTTTGTTTTTCCTCCAGTAGTCAGAATCCCACCTCTAATATATGCAATATATATACCTATATTTTCAATTCTACATTACATAGTTCCAGAATTGCTAAATCCTACTTGTGTTAGAAACACATTTACTCACTGAATTAGAGCAGTTATGGAGAGTTCTGTTCTGTCTTTAACTTTATACTTAGCAGGCAGTGTTTTCTAAGTTACCGGGTTATACAGCACTTGGAGGTGGGATCTTCAAAAGGTAGGTAGAATTAGATAAGGTGGAACTGCAAAATCATGTGGCAGAGTATAGATGCAGGGAAGGGTGAAGGATTGGGACCAGCATTTCAATCTATTCTGTGCGCCCTCGTTGCTTTTCTTCTACATTTCATCAGGGTGATTTGATTATTCTTTGCAATTCAGTTGGATTCATTTGTTAGTGCTCCTAATCCATTTAAGTTTCCCGCATATAGACACCATTTCATTTGTCTACCGTTTGAGTAGTTAACATGCCTATTAAACATTTCTATATATTTAAGATTCAGGTACAGATAAACTGATATACTCAGAAGAATGTCACTCCTCTCTCATCCCTGGTCCCATTCCTTTTCTCTTTCCAATCATTTCTCACTCAATCTCTGTAGCCAAATAATCACTTTCATTCCTGGTTTATCCTTTCTGTGTTTATTTTGCAAAAATAGGCAGGTATCTGTGTATTTTCCTACAGCCCATTCTTTCTTATATGAAAGAGAGCCAACTATACACATTGGTTTATAATTTGCTTTTTTAATTTAATGATATGTCATACAAATGATTCCCAATTAGTTCACAGCGATCTTTCTGATTCTTTTATGCAGTTGCACAGCATTTCATTTTTTGTGAATTTCACTTCGCTTTCCTATACATGAGTATTTAAATTGTTTCTAATACTTTGAAATTGCAAAAAGTGCTGAAAATAAATAACCTTGTACATATTTATTTTATTGTTATTGGAGGTATACCTTTAGTGTTCATTCCTAGGAATTTCTGGGTTGAAAAGTAAGTGCATATATAGTTTGTTAAGTATTGCCAAGTTTTCCTACAGATGAATTTGATCAATTTACACTCTTATTAATAATATAAGAGAAATCACGTTTTCGTACAACTGCATTAAAGAATTATGTGTGTATATATGTAATATATTCATAAATACATATATAAATTTATACCATACATATATAATTTTTATATACCTGATATGTGATAACTATCTCAGCATTATTTTATTTCATTAATTATAAATAACTTTAATATTTTTTATATATTTAAAGACAATTTTTTCTTTTTTTGTGAATTTTATGTTTATATGTTTTTCTTATTTTTTATCAGATTTTTAGTTCTTTGTCTCTTTATCTTTAAAGGGACATTTATTTGCCCCCTGTGTGTGTTATAAATCATCTCCATAAGTTAGTCAGTTGTTACTTTTAAAGATATTTTGCAATGCAAAAGTCTTTGTTTTATATTGTCAAATTTAACAATCTTTTTTTAAAATTACCTTTGAATTTTAAGTCACAGCGACAAAGGCTTTTCTAGCACTGAGATCAAAGATGAATTCTCCAATATTTTCTCCTAGTACTGACATGAGTTCATTATTTTTACATTTTTGATACCTATTTCATTCCAGTTTATTCTTGTGTATAGTTTGAGATATAATTTATTTAAACTTTTTACAAACGGCTACCTGGTTGTCCCACTGCCATTTATTAATAAGTCAATCTTTACCTGAGTGAGTCGTGATGCCAGTTTGTCACATATTAAATTCCCATACGTATCTGAGTATAGTTCTGGACTTTCTACTCTATCTAATTATTCTATTTGTCTATTCATGAGTATTTTGAGAATTAAAACATATTTTTATCATCTAGATTTTTTGTTAAGTTTATGCACATTGCTTGTTTACTTTATGTATTTAATCTTTGTCTCAAACTTAAATGAGATTACTTCTGTTGTTATGTCCTCTTTTATTCTTTGGGTATATAAAGGCTATTGATTTTAGTATTTAATTTTATATTCTCATTCCATATATTAAGGATTTGACATAGTTTCAGCATTGATTCTCTGGAGCTTTTCAATATACTATCCTATTATGTGCAAATAGCAAGAGTTTTCCTTCTTTTCTGATTTTTGTGTCTCTAATTGGTTTCCTTAATTTAATTGTCCTCATACTACAATGCCAAATAGTGAAGACAATGGGCATCCTTGCTTTATACCTAATTTCAGTAGAAATATTTCTAAACTTTCCCCATTAAATAAAATGAGATGGTGGCTTTAAGACCAAGTAATATATATATTTAAGAAAGTATTCCTCCATTTTTATTTTCATTAGAGTTTTCTTTATAAATGCATGTTGAATCTTGTCAAAAAAATGTCCAGCTTTTATGGAAATAATCATGTGATATTGTATCAAACTAAGATGAATAACATAATGAGTATAAATTGTGAAGAAGTCAAGTTGTGGAGAAAGAGAAACGTTAGAGAGCATTTGACATGCAAAAAGTCTCAGAGACTGTGCAGTGAGACTTTTTGAAATGACATGTGTTAGCCCAAGGAACCACTTTTAATTTATAAGAATCTATCATTCCTATTAAAAATAGGAATTATTTTTCTAAGGCATATTTATATTTCCTAAAGAATAGGATTTCATATGATGAACTCAGAACCAGTGAAGCAGAGAACTACTATCCTTTTCTTCATGCTGTTGCTATGGAAACTTCTGGTAGGAGATCTGATTTCATGATAAATACTTAGAAACAATTATAAATGATACCTAACAGTTTATATAATTTATCTGATACTTTAAAGAACTTTCCGACTGTTTCATATTCTTAAACTCTTCAAAATAATTTTCAACATATTTGTTACTATGAAATGAGATGACTAAAATGTTGGTATTCAGTAGTTCAAGGTCTAGCTTAGTTTTATCTACCAAAATATAAAATTAAAAGTAAAATAGTGATCAGGTTTAAGTAATAACTTGGGCTTATGAATTCTTCTTTCATTTTTGCTCACAAAATTTTGATAATATCAATTATTATTAATTCATCTTTATGGTCAGAAAAAGTACCCAAAGTTATTTTTCAGCATGTAGTCTTTAGTTGCAAGATTCAATGTTAACTTCTACTGGCTTTGTCACACAAAAAAGTTTAAAATTAAAATGTGTCCTTTCTCAAAAATTAAACTGACCTACATAGTACTTACAATAATCCAACATTGTTAAAATGTCAACAGAATAATTGAAAATTACTCTTATAGATAACTCTTACTTAACTAAAATCCCTATGTATAATTAATATACAGACCTAAGAGTTAAGTAGAGATTTAAAAAATCATCATTGAAGTTTAACAGGCTGTATGAGATGTCATGTGTGTTTCCAGTTTGCAGAAATATGAGCTCTAAAGAGTTTCTAATAGTACGAATGCTGAAAGTTCAGTTTCAGTTCAAAAGCTGACAGGCTTGTGACCAAGGAAGAACCAATGTTTTAATCTGTGTCCAAATGCAAGAAAAGATTAATTTCCCAGCTCTATCAGTCAGACAGGAGGAGTTATCTCTTACCAAGTCTTTTTGTTCTATTCATCTCTTCAGTTGATTAGATGATGCCCACCCACATTACAGAGGGCAATCTGCTTTACTAAGTTTACCAATTAAAATGCTAATCTCATCCAGAAGCACCCCCACACAGAAACCCAGGATAATGTTTGACCAAATGACTTGCCACCCAGTAACCCTGTGGTTGACGTATAAAATTACCCCTCAGATCATGATCATAAAACACTGAAAGTTATGTTTCTTCTTTTCTCAAATCCCTATCACTAAAAGGTAACCTTGATCAATAATATAACAATATAAAAATATGTGTTCTGAATTTTAAAAGAAATGATTCAGTCTCAAGCAACAAAGCATAGATTTTTAACTGCACTTAAAATCTAAAATTTCTGAACACAGCAGAAACATTTTCTAAACTTGAGTTTTATTTTTCCTGGCAGTAATTAACATTTTCTCAAAGTAATTTGAGGATTGTTTTTGTGGATAATGCATCCCCTTTTTGACATTAATATTTTAATATTTAATTTAAAACTTAGTCCCCTTAAGTATAATTTAAATGTCAGAGAATAATAAATGGATTACTTACAAATGCAATGATGTTTTTATTAGGCTTTCATAATGGAATATAGGACATAGGTGGAGAGTGAATCCATTATATATATTATTAAATATAGCATTTTATTTTAGAGTATTATTATAATAAAAGATATTATCTATATATAAGTTAGCTTTTTGTGCATTTATAAGTAAAATAAGAGAAAACCTCTTATAGTATGTACAAACTCAAATTTGTTAAAATATCCATTTGCCTAAGTCAAGACTTTTGCTATGCACATAATAATATAAAGACAAGAGGTCTACTAAAATTCATTTTTAATCTTTTTCTTAACTGTACTTTGTAAGTTTATACTCAAAAATAGGATATAGGGAAAGTTTAATCACCAGATGAAAAAAGATAATAATGAAGACCAGAGAACTGAGCTATTGGCAACTAATTCATTCAATAATATATTTATTAATCAATTGCTAAGTGGTAGGACTGTACTAGATGATGTGGATGTTATCAGTGACTTAAAACAAAGCCTCTGCCCTCTTGGATTTTATAATCTGGTGGGAAAGACTGACATAGCCAACTAACTAACTGGATAAATGTATAACACAGCATGCTAGAAAGTGGCAAGAGGCATAGAAAAAAAAACGAGGGTAGAAAAGGAGGCCAGGGATCACTTTGGGTGAGGTGAGTGGAAGTCATTAACAAGATAACATTTGAGCCAAGGTTCGAATAATCTAGGAAACTTCTAGTAGACATTTAGGGGAAGCATGTGGCAAGTGAAAGAAACCCCAAAGGAACTCCACTGAACAAAGAGACTCATCTGTCACAAGCCACATAAACCTTTCCCCTGCTCCATTTATCCAAATGACATGAGATTTGTCATTTTAAAAATTGTGTACTGTCTGTCTCCTGAGCTCTGATGTAAGCTTAATGGAGACAAAATTTGTGTCATTTTTATTCACCGTTGACTATGTAGTGTCCAGAACAGCGTGTAGCATATATTAAGGATCCAATAAATTATTGTTTTTAAAAATGTTACTTCAGCTATCAGCTAACAATTGCTCTTAACTACGAAGTCTCAGTAAAAAGCAAAAGTAAGTGTTATTCCTCACATATTTGCAGGTTAGCTAGGACTGCTTGGGTTTAAGCGCTGCTGGCTGAAGTGGTTTCATGATGCTTCACACGGCCGACTGGACAAGTGGCTCCACCCTGTGTGTGTTTCATCTCTCAGTCACCGGACAAGCTGCAGCCCATTCTTTTCGTGGCAGTGTTGGAGGTTCAAAAGGACATGCCAACCTACAAGCATGTATGAACTGCCTGTTTCTATTGCACCTGCTAGAATCCCACTTACTAAAACAAATCGTGTAGATAAGCCCACGTCAAGCAACAAAATGTCCACTTCACCAGTTGTGTGAAGAACTGCAAAATCATATGGCAGAGTATAGATGCAGGGAAGGGTGAAGGATTGGGACCAGCATTTCAATCTACTCTGTGTGCCCTCATTGCTGTTCTTTTAATTCAGATGTAGAGTTGACCATAATCAGAATTGGCTACAAAAAAGAAGATTCTGCACATTTGTGCTGCAGGGAGTCATCCTCAAGGCCTCGTTGGAAAAACCATGCAGAGTACATGGCTTTTATCAAGTGTTTTTCATTTCTTAATTTCCGAGCAAATGTAAGCATTCTTATGCTTGCCTATTACTGTCTCTTCTCCAGATCAGAGGATTTATACAAAATCTATGTCCTTGAAACAGTGTAAGCCACTGTCAGTTAAGTGTTTACTTTTCACAGCACAGACATTATTTAGTACAGGGTTTTTCTCTTCATATTTATTTTCTTGCTTTATTCTAGTTAGAGGAAATTACAGGCAGACTTGCTCACATTCTCAATAGGAACAGGCTCTGATAAATGTTTACAGAATCCTACTAAACAGCAAACCAAAACAAGTTAGAAGACAATGAATTATAGGAAAATATTCATTGGAATACATTCAATCAGCATATCTTGAGTATCTAACATATATCCTGCATTATTATGTTTACTTGGATTAAAGTGAACAAATCACACAAAGAACTTGTCTAAACTTACATTTCAGTGGGGGAGAGAGAAAACAAACACGTTTTCCAGGCTAATTACTAAATCATGTGTAGATTTTATTAGGGTCAGAAATCAAATGTTAATTTAAACAAAATATCCAAAGGTGGAAGAGAAATGTTCTCAAACTTTAGAAATTTTCATTCATTAAGCATGAAGTAGAACCCAAGAATCTTTATTTTAACAAACTCTCTTAAAGATTGGTCAACTAACAGAAGTCATTCTGGATCTCATTAAGGAAACTTAGAGCACTAAATCTAAGGACTGTGAAATACACTGAGCAGTCATCATATGTCACATATGGCCAGTTAGGAACCTTGATTTCGGTTAACTATTATCTCGGATTAGGAAAAACAGAAACGTTGATGCAACAAGTGACATCTACATGCATCAAACTCAATTACTGATAATGTTTTGATGAACTAAATTTCATTAGAAGTCATAAAACTAGGGCAATTATTTTAAGTCCTCTTATGGAATATAGAATAACCAACACTTGAAGAATTTTGAGGATGGAGAAAAATATTTGTTCTCGCATATAGCCAAATTTAAAATCTAGATTGAACCAGTAGCACTTCAGTTTCTATTTTTCAGTGTGTATGGAAGGTGAAAAACATCCCACCAACTAAGAATGCCCTAGAACTCCTACATGGCTCCTCTGTTTTAGCTCCTGTTAAAACAAAAGAATGATTCTTACTTCTGTCTTAGCGGAAGCCACGCTATTTCTGCGTTGGCTGCCATCATCTTTGGTCTCCTTTCCTTTAGGTTCCTGCTGATGACATCTCCACAGCCCTGTGGTTCCACCTCCCACAACTCCTGCTTAGACCTACCATCATTTAAGATGACTTTCTTGATACCTCAAGTCTGGCTTGGTTGCCAATCCAGCGTCTTCCATTAGGAACATGTAAGCCAATACTGTAACACTGAGTACCCTGTAATTACAGTATCTATTGACTTTCTAACCTTCTTCACTAGTCTTTGATGGTGGGAGCCATATCTTTTTTACTTGCCACAGTATTCACAATGGTATATAAAGGCTTTCAATAAGTAACTAAGAAAAACTGATATATTGTCTCATTCTTATTCTAAAATAATTATTTTGAATATTATAGAATAATTATTTTGAATTATTATAGAATTTAAAATTCTAAAATCAATTTATTTTGGAATATTTATCTCATACTGGGATATCATAAAGCACAATTTTCTATACATTTGGTCTTAAAAAAATGGGAGTTGAAAAACACGAAAAAGAAATGGAAATGAGGTGTAGTGAGTTGGTGTATTCTCATTCCTTGCGAATAAGTCAGGATTATAAAGTAGATTTGACTGAATATTGTCCTATCATTCATCATGTACTAGTATATCTTTGTTCAGAAATCGTTTTCTATGGAGAGCCATAGTCCCCTTCTTTACCGTGTATGTAACATGTATGTCTGCTGTGGTTTGAATATTTGTTCCCTCCAAAGCTTACCTAGAAATTTAATCCATAATGTGGCAGTATTGAGAGACAGGATCTTTAAGAGGCAGAGCCTGAATGAATGAATCCATTCATGAATTAATTATTGGTGTATCCATGCATGAATTAATCCATGATTAATGGATTAATGGGTTAATGGACTAATGTGTTATCATAAGAATGGAACTGGTTAATAAGAAGAGGAAGAGAGTCCTGAGCTAGCACTCTCAGTGACCTTGCTACGTGATGACCTGAGCTGTCTCAGTACGCTGCCGAGAATCCCCCACAAGGAAAAAGGCTCTTGCCAGATGTGACCCTCAACGTGGAACATCTCAGCCTCTATCAACTATAAAAATGAATCCATTTTCTTTAAAAATTACCTACTATCAGGTATCCTGTTAATAAGCAACATAAAATGAACTAAGACAATGTCTATTCATCTTCTTCAATACAGACACACAAAATAAGGTGATGCTCCTTTCTGTTTCATTTTATCCTTAACCCACAAATACCTTCAGTTGTTGTTTTCAACAATTTATGCTGGAGAATTTTGTATCATTTTTGTTTAATAGTAATGGAAAAAGATTTTGTGCCTTTTTATAGCATTGTGCTCTGGTCAGTAGGTCTCTGATCCTACTGCACCTTCTCTTAAAGGCTTTACTTAAGGATTTTACTTTGGCATATAAACTTAAGAATATGTCATCTGGACCCAAGGGAGACTAAAAAATTAAACTATTTCACATTGAAGACCACTAATTATCCCAAAAAACTAGGATATAATAGCTATACATGATGTATGAAGAACATAAATTTATATACAATTCAGGCTATAATATTTTAATTGCTTAAATTACTCTATGACAAATTAAACAACATAAGCGTATCACAACATATTTTACATGACTTTTTGATATCAAATGTTTCCCATTTATTAATATCAGCCAAGACTCGGATTTTTTTTCAGACAAGATCTACCGTAGTTCTGTGCTGTTACTTACTTTCCTCTACCATTGCAGCAGTGCCTTTCCCCAGCTACCCTCTCAACCATTTACAGAAACCATTAAAATCAGTTTTCTTATCTCACAAAAAGAATTCTTTTTTTTTTTTTTTGTCTCAAAACCATCAACTGTCAACCAGAGGGACCAAGAAATACTTTATGCAGAGGAAGATGAGGATCTTTATACTGGTGAGTGGACCGAGGTGTCACAGGACTACATTTTACCTGATGGCCAGTTATAGGAGGCAGGCATTATGGTATTTTTGGAATACCAAAATACTTACTCCAGCAAGTTAGTTAATGTCATTAAAAGATATATGTATTTCTGAGGCAGAGTTTCACTCTTTTTGCCCAGGCTGGAGTGCAATGACACAATCTCCGCTCACTGCAACTTCTGCCTCCCGGGTTCAAGTGATTCTCCTGCCTCACCCTCCCAAGTAGCTGGGATTACAGACATGTTCCACTATGCCTGGCTAATTTTATGTTTTTAGTAGAGACAGGACTTCTCCATGTTGGTCAGGCTGGTTTCGAACTCCTGACCTCAGGTGATCCATTCGCCTCAGACCCCCAAAGTGCTGGGATTACAGGCATGAGCAACCATGCCCAGCCTAAAAGATATTTCTTTACTGATACTAATAAAGATATCATTGTACTGCAGTATGGCTTTATTTTTTTTCTTTTCCTCTCCTACATTAGCTTTATTTCTGCTTATAATACAGACAATTTATATGCATATATGTATGTATGTAGTATATGCCTTTATATAATCACTAATAAAAAGGTGATGTAGCTTTTAAATTTTTCAAAAGATCATTAACAAAAGTACTTCTCAAAGGGACACACAAATATGGAATGAGTGAAGGCAAGAAAGAAAACACTGTGGAAATAGATTCTAATTGGAGGTATTGATATAAAATCATTACTATTACAATTTGTATGTGTAAGTTTCTCAAGTATGTGTGTTTGTATACATATGTATAGAATGATTTTATATATTTATGTTTTATATTTGCACATATATATATATATATATATATATATATATGAATACAGTTCCTAGTTCTGGCTGCTGTCAAGAAGTGAACACAGCCCAGTATCAATGAGCATACCTAGTGCCCAGGGCTGGATCTTTAATATCATTTTCACTAATGAGATTCAGGGTTTCTTGCCATGGCTGGGGCAGGGCATGCACAAGATGAGCCTAGTGCATTCTATTATTCCACAAAATATGAAGTGATTTAAAATACACATATTACCAGAACACAAATTGAACATTTAGTTTGCTACTATTAACCAAATCTGGGACAATGTGAACACCCAAAATCATTAAGAACAATGATACGTTTTAAATCACTGAAGCTATAGTTACTTACATATCCATGCCTGTAAAAAATTGAATGCATAAATGAATAGTTGATAGATAAATAGACAGATAAATAGGTAGGTAGACAGATAGATAGATAGATAAAGAGGGACATGTTTTGCCAATAGCAGAATGCTAAAGGGTGAATGGTAAATGTGGAAGAGAGGATGATTGGGTTAATTATCATTTCACATTCATTATAATATGATTGGATCAGGGAAACATTATCAATGGCTAATAAATCTAGATGAAAATTTTAATAACATTTTTACCAACTTATACTGTGCCTCAAGACTGCTTCTGTTTGCAGTTGAAGTGGGGAAGAAAAGCAACAGTAATTATACAGTGGAAAAAACAGGCAACACCTTGATCAGATAATTAACAGCAGCTATACAACACTTTGAAGACACAATCCTGAATGAATAATCCCAATCTAAGCATAAGAAAGCATTGGGAAACATGAAATGATGAATATTTTATTCAAAAACAAAAGGCTGGGGAGACTGTATTCTTTAAAATGTCAATGTCGTAAAAGACAAAGAAAGGTTATGTAAATGTTCCAGATTAAAAGGAGCTAAGGAGACATGACAATCAAATGCAGTATCTAACACTACTGATCCTGAGCTGGATCTCACACTGGAAGAAAACAGATGAAAATGACATCACTACAGCAACTAACAAAACTGGAATATAAACAGTAGATTAAAGTTATTAATATATCAATATAAATTTGTAATGTTGGTTACTCTGCTGTGGTTATGTAAGAGAATATTTCTCTTCTTATACACACAAAAGTAATTGATGGTAAAGGCCGTAATTAATATTAGTTACCTTTAAATAGTCTGGAAAAGTTTATATCATATGTATTCATTAATAGAGAGAAACACAAATGATAAAGCTGATGGGGGTAAAATGTAAACAACAGGTGAATCAGTTTAAAGAGTATATCAGTGCCCTTAGTACAGTTTTATTTTCTCAACATTTTATAACTTTGAAATCATTTCCAAAAAATTGATAAAATGCATTTTTTTTTGAACAAGAAAAAATTATCCATAATCTTCATTTATTCATAAGATTATCTTATTCAAAATGCTGGTTGTTGTATCAGTAGAGAAAAGTTTATAAAGGTAGTTGGAATCCACTGATTAATAGCATTTAAAAATGTTGGCATAATAATGCAATTTAGAAGCATAGGTACATTTTCTATACTTTGGGATAAATCATATCTACATTTTAATCTCAATTCAGGTACTTTCTAGATTTTTATTTTGGCAAACAAAGTTATCTGAACTCTTAGAATTTAAGACTAAGTGTCTGTAAAATGAGAATGTGCCCTTCAAAAATATATTGGGAACATAAAAAATGAAATAATATGTATGAAAAATATTGAACTGTTTCCAGAACATTGTAGTCCTTGCTCCATCAGTCTGTTCACTTATTTTCCTAAAAAAGTGATAATATTTCAGTTTGATGTTTTGTTGCTGCATTATAACTAAGTAACACCCAAATCAATAAACTAAATAAACTCAATAAAACTAAAATCGAAAGTAGAAAGTTGTTATTTAATAAAAAATAAGTTTTATGCTTTGAAAAGTGTAAGGGCAACTCCCAAAACTATTTGTGTCAAAATAGATCTGGATAAGACAACATAAACAGAGGAAGTAAAAATTTTCTTTAAAGGTCTGAAGGATTCTACACTATGACTGCTTTACAAGGTTCTTGCTTTACTTAAAAAATAGAAACAAAGTTATACCGATGCAAGGTGAGTATTGTATATGCAAGAAAAGTAATAGCAAATTGATAAATTAAAGAAAAGCCCTTGGTTCTAAATCAAAAGGGAGGCAAATTAATTTACAGATGCACATTTGGAATTTTAAAAATTCTACAGAACACATAGATATATATTTAATGATTCCCACTTTAATTGGTTTTATGAATTAATCAATGACTTCCTGGCCTGATCTTGCCTAATAAAATGTCCTAAAAACTTCATTGCTGGCAGAATTGAAGTGAGGCAGGTAGTTTTATATATAAGTGGAAGAACAAAAACTGGCAATAATTTATGCGAGGAAGTAACTTTTAAACATGTTAGTATGCATTGGACAATTATATGCATCTATCCTAAATATTTTTTTTTATTTAGGAAAAGGCCTTTATGTAAAAACGTTCAAAACTAAATATTTATATTACTTGTAACAAATTCCTGGAATTACATAGCGGTGGCTGTAATATAGACACATACATATACACACATACTAGGATATATATATATCTATATGATAAAATGTTATACAGTTATCAAAATAAACTGAACATTTAAAAGCATAAAATTTTCTAAAATATGGCTAAAATGACAAGGTGTGTTATCAAATCTGTATATTAAAAAATGATTCTAATAAGGAAGTGATCAAATTGTTGAATGAAGGATTTTTAACTCTCCTTCATACATGTTTGTCTTTTCCAAATTTATGGGTATAATGTTTCTGAATTGGAAAAACGTAAAAGGTTTTAAATTATTTTATTATAAAATAGTCTGAAAGCCAGATTTATAGCTTTAGTAAGTGGATAATCAGATAATTTTCTAAGTTTTAAAATTTTCCTCAGTTTGGAAAAGTTTTACCTTAAAAAGTTTGACAAGGAGACATACATTTTGAAAAAATAATTATTTATCTCTTCAGGGTCTTGTCTCTATGGGCATAGTAAAAAATGTTGTAGAACAGAAAGAATATATGCCCTATATTTGTACCAGAAGCAAATAGTAAAGATTAAGAAAAAAGAAGTAGGAGTAAGAGATAGCCTATGATGAACATACTTTTAATATAAATCCATAATGAATATCTAAGTTCTCTCTTTTGTAAAATTTCTCTTTTAGATTTTGGCTGAATGACATCTATGTTCTTTCAGTTACAACAGATTCTGATTCCAAGACATTGTCTCCAAATCTGCTCTCAAATTTACCTTTACACAAATAATCTCTCCTAATTCATTGCTATGCAAGGGAAGAAGGAAAGGTCAACATTTTGATACCTTATAGATGCTCTCAGGTGCAACATCTTTACTCCTGTGGTCCATGGTCCACTTTCAAATTTCTAGATCAGAGTTTTCAGAGGCTTTTACTTTCAGGGGGAATGGAAGTATTATTATTATCAATTTTTGGTTGAAGTTTTGCGAAGCTACCTTTTGGATCCTAATTCTTATAATTTTATTCTCACTGTTTTATTTTGTTTTGTTTTCCTTTAGACACTAAATCTATTGCCCTCCTTGTTTAAATTGCTTTGCTTTCTGGTCATTAATTGGCCAAAGTTGGGGGCTCACCATGTGTTTTACATAAAGTTGCCAGCTTTCTCTGGTGTAATATGACAGGCTCCCTGAAAGCTGAAGACAAGGTGCATACACTTTGTCTGAAAAAAAGACATGATTTGAACTAATGTAAATTTACAGTAGCCAAGGTTACAGCATAATAAAGAACTCTGTAATACCTGAATGGAGGAGCAGTCATAAAGGGCAATTTGCAAGAGTGAAATATATTAACTTCTGTAACAGGACGTCAGAGCCTGCTGTGCATACACCTGGGAAGCTTCAGAAGTAAGAGAGGAAAAAGATCAGGAAGTCAGAGGCTGGTTAAATATTGCATTGCTCTCAATAGGCAAATCATATTAAAAATCAATCTTGAAGTCTTGAGTAAAGTAAATAGAGTCACACTCTATAAAGCAAAAAGTGATTCTCTAGCTGGGAGAAGCTTCCTGTAGCTGTGTAAGTTTTATGTGAGGTCCCCAAATCTTCTTCTTTATAGAAATGTTTATGTCTAGACTTTTTCCGGGTCTTTTTCATGAAAACAGAATAATTAAAGAGCAATGAACCTCAAAAGACAGTATTCATAGAAGATTAGAAAAAGAGGTGAGATTTTGGCCAGGTGCAGTGGCTCATACCTGTAATCCCAGTACTTTGGGAGGCCAGGGAGAGTGATTCACCTGAGGGCAGCAACCTTGGCTACTGTAAATTTACGTTAGTTCAAATTATGTCTTTTTTTAAGTCAATGGCCAACATGATGAAATCTCGTTTCTACTAAAAATACAAATATTAGCCAGGCATGGTGATGCGTGCCTGTAGTCCCAGCTACTCAGGAGGGTGAGGCAGGAGAATCGCTTGAACCAGGGAAGTGGAAGTTGCAGGGAGCTGAGATTATGCCACTGCACTCTGGCCAGGGCAACAGAGTGAGTGAGACTCTGTCTCAAAAAAAAAAAAAAAAAAAGGCAGGGGGGTAAAATTAAAAAAAAAAAATTGTGTGTGTGAGTGTGTGTGTGTGCGTGTGTGTTTTTGTGTAAATTAGTAAATCAAATGCTTCTATATCCTTTTCTCTTTTGTATATTTTAAAAACTCTTCCAGGACAGGGAAAAAGCACAGAGAAAATGGAAGAACTGAATGCAGACATGAGAAGTTAAATCACAGAGGAAAAGTTAAGTAGGAATTTAAAAGAGGGATGAACTGTGACAAGTTGTTAAGAAAGACCGGCATTCATGAGGGAAATAATAAATTGCCTCTGATCATACAAAAGAATGTTAATGGAATTTTTCTAACAAATGTAAGAGAATTTCAGCATAAATATTTATTTTAAAAACAATTTGAATTGTCTGACTTGTTCAAGAAGTTGCCCAAATAAGCAAAAGAAAATGATTTCAAGTATCTGAATCTTATATAATATATTCGGGGAAATATGCTTAGAGGTGTTAAAATAATTGATGTTGATGGTGAGGTTAAAGTCATGTAACCCTGAATTAACATATTCTACATATTATATAAACTGTAACAAGTGTAATATTGCTTCAGGACAAGTCAAAGGCAATGATGGACTTATGTGTATATTTTGTTATCTCCATAGATAGTTGAAAGGAATATTTTTCTTAACATAAATTTGGAAGTTTTGACCAATATATGAGTCTTCACATTTAATTTTCCCTTTTTTGAAACAAAATCTCACTCGTCACCAGGCTGGAGTGCAGTGCTTGCAATCTCTGCTCACTGCAACCTTCACCTCCTGGGTTCAAGCAATTCTCCTGCCTCAGCCTCCTAAGCACTGGAATTACAGGTGCATGCCACCATACCCAGCTGATTTTTGTATTTTTAGTAAAGACAGGATTTTGCCATGTTGGCCAGGCTGGTCTCGAACTCTCGATGTGATTTGCCCACCTCAGCCTCCAAAATGCTGGGATTAAAGGCATAAGTCACCATGCCCAGCCAACACTTTAATTCTGGAACAGATATTTTGTGGAGGACCAAAATCATGGAAAATTTCAGTATCAGAAGATGACCAGAAAATTCATAGAACTTACTCTATATTTATCCATGGAGAAAAAAAATTAAAAAAAACTGGCAAAGGATTGGATAAATGGGAGATAAAAAGTAAATGTTCTGATTACGTCATGCAAAACATCTGCTTGTTCAGTATTAACAATAACACTTGAGTAAATTTCAAAACAAATTACTTATACCATATATCACAAATATAAGGCAGTCACACCAGGAATTAATCATAAACAAACGTAAATGTTGAAATTAACAAGTACTCTCTGATTGAGTTCAGAAGAATGCTAAGGCCAAGAAATAAATGCTGGAAGCTGGCATGGCCCTTGAAACATTCGAAGGAAGCCTCACATTCTGGCAACCACTCTGGAAAGTGTTCCTGTGACAGAATCTGCACCAAGTGGAGAAAATGCAGTGGGAAGAGTGACTTTCAATCCATTGATGTAATAAAGGCCATTTCCAGGTAAAAAGTGTGAAAAGTGGGGACACTGTTGTGACTGTCTTTGGCTCTCACATGAAACATTTCAAATTATCGCCTTTGGCAAAGAGAAGTTGTTAACTACAAATGTGACTTTCTCCATGTTCCTTATAATCCCCCAAGAAACCATGAAATAGTCAAAATCACTTATGCTAAGTTTAAACTTTTTCAATAAAACTTCATCTTGGCCTGAGAGATCTGGCCTGTTGGTCAGGCTCTGTTTCAGCATTCAATATAAGGAAAGCATACACTCTCACTGTGAGCACAAGAAAACAGAAAAATCATCAGATAGGTAAAAGGATGCATTATTTTAAAAGAATAATTTTCTTTCAGGACATTAGAATAATGCCTAAGGATAAAATTTATTTTGAAAATAACTTAATTTTTCTCAAATTAAGAAATCAACGTAGTCTGAAAGTATTATGTAATATGGAAAAATTCCAAGACTTAGAATCTAAGGATACACAAAGAAAAAAAAAAATCAATGAATAAAATCTGCAATGGAGTCAGTGAACAACAAACCAAACACTGTAAGAAGTTAAGATGAACACATTAGAAAATGGGAAAAGATTCTCACAGAAAGCAAAATGGCACTCAGAATAATTCAAAGAGAGTATATTTTCTAAAGGACTATTTACAAATGTGTGAATACAGGGGGAGCCCAAGAGATAGAGTATCAACCTGGGAAGTAGGAGCAGCCACACTCCTGCTAAACTTGAATGGACAAGTGAAGGGACCGAGCGTTTGAATCTAAAGGGAAGAAATTGCACACTGTGCCCCTGGGGCATATTGAGAAGGGAGCTGGGCTATATGCACCCTCCTCTCACCCTGCTCCCTGCCTCAGATGTTGTGAAGCCAGATGGTGAGAAACCCGTGAATATGCTTCATACTCTTCAACCTCCCCAGGTGAAGTGAGGATGGTGAAAGATAAAGTAACAATGGCTCCATGTAGACCTGTGGAGGCATGTGGAAAATAACCAGCCCACAGATAAAGAATTCTCTGAGAACAGATATTATTTGAAATACAGATGGAAAATAGACACAATCAAATTTAAAAGTGGTAGGAATTCATGAAAAGAAGAGAAATAGACATAACAGTTGATAGGGGCAAGAAAAATAATAGAAATCTTTCCTAGATCAAGAAAGCTGATTTTGTAGTTTCAAAGGTACCCCTAATATATCCAGATCCACCAAAAAGTAAAACACAATAAAGAACATAAGAATAGTGAATCAGCTTTTTTAAAAAGAACTGATATTAGCAAATAAACTCATACATGAATTAGTAAGTATTTTTCCGCATGGTAGAGAATGCTCTCCTGTCCCCCCTGAAAATATTCATGTGCTTATCTCTGGAATCTGTGAGTGTACGTAGTCCCTGATGTGGTAAAACAGACTTTGCAGATATGATTAAATTAAGAATTTTGAGATGGATTATCTAGATGGTCCAAATGTAATCACAGGGAAGGTGTAAGAGGGAGGCAATAGAGTCATAATCAGAGAGAGATGCTAGTGAAAGCAGAGGTTGAGAGGATGGTCTTCGAAAACAGACAAGGAATGCAAGCAACCTCTAGATTCTGGAAAAGGCAAGAAAATAGAGTCTCCCCTACCACCTCTAGAAGGAACTTGCCTTGCCCACTCATTGATTTTAGTTAGTAAGACCTATTTCAGACTTCTGCCCTCTGGCACTGTAAGATTATAAATTTGTGTAATTTAACCTACTAAATCTGTGGTGGTTTGTTATAGCAAAAATAGGAAACTAATACCTACTGTTATTAATTTATGTTGTTATAGAAAATAATTATTTAAAATAATCGTCATTAGAATATAATTATTCAATAATTATTAGAAAAATGCATAATATTATGTACATGTATAACACATAGCCCTGTAAACTGGACTAGCATATTCTCATGAGGAAACCAGTCTACACTATTATTTTTGTTTTTAATTTTGTTTTTATATTGTTTTTATTATTATGTTTGTTTTTTGTTTGTCCTGGCAGTTCATTTATATATAGATGCATCTTAAGCATAGATTTGCTTATAATAGTAGTGTGGTAGTTTGTGTGTGTGTGTGTGTGTGTGTGTGTGTTTAAATTTGTAGAGTCTTTTTCTTTTTTCCCTAAAAGTCTTTCCATAATTTTCTACATATTCAGAAAAGAGTAAATTTCATATCATCTAATAATGTTTCCTATCAATTATTTATTTATAAGTTGTACAATAGAAGGTGTTGTGCCCACAAATGAATAGAGGTATTTAGGTTAAAATGTTTCATTTTTCAAAAACACTTTTTAGTTATTTCTTTGTGCCTCAATAGGGTACAAAATTTACATGGACTGCCTTACCATATTTAAATGGAGACATGTGATATTTATATTGTTTTCTGTTTTCTCTGGCAGCCTAATTCTATGTAGGTGCATCCTAAGCATGGAAGGTTTGTTTAAAACAGCAGTAAGAGTGTGTGTGTGTTTGTGTGTGTGTGCGCTCATGTTTAAATTTGTTGGGCCTTTTTCCCTTTGTTCCCTAAAACTCTGTTTTCCATAATTTTCCACATAGCTAAGAAAGAGTAAATCCATACGGCCTAATAATATTTACTATCAGTTATCTATAAGGTGTACAATAGAAGGCGTTGTGCCCATAAATGAGTAGATTTCTTTAGGTTAAAATGTTTCATTTTTTTAAAGTTAATTTCATAGTTTACCATGTTTGTGTTTACACTTCAGTAATCAAGGAGAAATATTTATTTTACTGTATTATATTTGCAATTAAAATTTTGTGGAAGTAGTACATTAGTTTTTTTCTACCTGAAAATTTTGATTTGCATCAGAAATATCAAATTCTAATGTGTAAAATAAATGTTGCCTGAGACACAACATTTGTTACCCATTCCCCAACAATATCTGAATTGTATTGCATTCTACGTCTATTAACATAAGAATGAACAGTATCCAAATTACTGAACATTTCTGACAAGCAGGGATGCTGATTTACACTATTGAACTTGAGAATTAAAAAATAGCAACATTGTCAGATGTAAAGTTCTAGATTTGGTGAAGAGATAAAAACCCTCTTAGTCATGTGCTACATGACTTTACAATAACTTTAAGCAGTAACTTAAAAAGTGGCCAGATATTGACACACACAATTTCTACATATTTTTGGAGTAACTTTGAAAGCCTCCCAGTAGTTAATATATACTCATAGGCTGCACATCACTTGCTTGATATATGGTCTGATAATGTTCGCAATTAAAATGTTTAGGAATGCCATAAAATTTTTTTCACAAATCTTTTTTGTCAATACAAATTACCTTACATATAGCTGTCAACAATGAAACTGCTTTAATACAAAGAGAAGGCAATTTTAAAGGTCTGGGATACAGCAGAAAACATAAGTCAAGGTGACTTTCAATCTTTAGTCCCTACTAACTGGTTTATGTAATACCAGAGCTTTTTTGTTCTTTCTTCAATTATAATAATTATATGTCACTCACATCATGTTATTTAATTTGGCAGTACATCTTTTATTTGCCATGTTATGTCATTACAATTTTGATGCAGAATTTTCTTTTACATATGCTCTATTCTTTAAGTTCAGCTTTTGACATTTACATTATTGAAGATATTCATTTATAATAAATCTAAATTATAAATCTGAAAATGTTTAATTTTTAAACTAATTTATAATTTTATAATTTATAGCTAAAAAATCTTATACTACTCAACAAAAAGTGTAATTTTGGAGGAACAAACCATTGTTTCTTTTTATTCCTGAAATGCACATTTTAATTTGTAGATTAATGTATTCTAAACTGCAATTTACTATATCTAGTTTTAAATCAGGTGTAATGTTAGGCACTTTCTTTTGCATCAAGAAAAATATATTATCTCTAATTATGTTCAATATAATTTAGTCACCTGTATTTCCAATTGTCTGCAATGGTAGAATTAAGACCACATATGAGTAAAACTTTATGTAAGCTAATCGCATTGTAATATTTTAATATTAAGCTTGTCATTTTTAAAATTCTAGACCAATATTTGGTAAGTGAGTGTTAAATGTAATTCCAAAGTACAAGGATATTCAAGAGCAAGAATCAAAATTTCAGGCTATCAGAGAATATTCAGCCATCACTCTCAACAGTGTTTTTTCCCCATGACTTAAAATTACATATTTGGGTTTGATAACTAGAGCATATGGACTGTAGTGTGAAATAAAGGTACACAATTCATTTGTTAATGAATGAATGCACTCAGAATACATTTATTTTAAAAATCAAGGAAGAGGGAAAAGGACAAAGCAGAGAAAGAAGGGGAGTAAGGGAGACAGAGAGGAAAGAAGTGAAAGAGAAAATGAGGGAAGAGAAGAGAAAAAGAGCAAAAAGGAGATTGAGAAGTAGGGAGAGACAGGGAGAGGAGGGCAATAAAGAGACTGAGTCTTTCCTGAAGAAGAAGGAACCTCCCTCAAGATGGCAACATTACCTGAATTTCCAGCCTGCCACACAGAATTTAGATTGCCATCCCAACCGCCCCCCAGCCCCCCCAGTCTCTAGAACTAATCTCTTAAAGTCTCTCTCCCTCTAATATATATATGAAGAAACATTTTTGAGTAAGAACTCTCAATAGGGATAGCACAATTTCTAAACCATTTATGCCTTAGGTTGCAGTTTTTTTTTAAATTTTTGCTGTCAGATCTTGGCAATGGCCTTGAGCAGTAGAATATAAATAACTCCCATATGCTTAGCATGCCAATAATGGAATACTAGGCATAAATTAATGAGGTCTTTTTAAAGAAATAGATCTCTTTTATTACCCTAAGTATGCATATATATGTATATTTATATATATATATGTTTCTACTACATATATAAAATATATAATATATAAATATATATATAGAGAATTTAGATAGATAAAATAGGTTATATATATACATATATGTCTGTGTACATATATATAGACAGAGACAAAATAGGTTCTATTTCTGTGAATATCCCAGATTAACACAGATTTTCAGATGAGATGAGGGTGGTATGCCTGTAGACATACACAGATTTTCAAATTTAATTTAATAATTTATTAATTACCCGTGGAACCACAGATGTTCAATTCACAACACATTGCAAGGCAGCCCTTACAGGGACTTATACCAATTACATTTGTTCCTACCGAGCTCAGCATTGCCTTCCTAATTCTTAATTTCAGTGGACCAAGACAGTTTGTTTCTGGAGATCCACAGGTATTATTAAACTGCAGGAAAGTATAGGAAAAAAATGTGATCAAATCATGTAGGTATGAGTAGGAGAAAATTAGAGAAAGGTAATAGAACAAAGAAGATTATCCAATTCATAACACTAATCAGATCAATTCTCTTATTTATAATTAATAAACACTCTTTGAAGTCATTTTGTAAAGAAGAAACAGTTTTAAGTAGGAATTTTCAACAGGGATAGCACCATTTTAAAAATAAGTGGTCTTTTTAAAGAAATAAATCTCTTGTATTAGCTTAAGTATGCCTACTAGAAAAAGTCCTATCTCCAGAATAGTCACATATCATCATAATTCTAACAGAGTACTATAAATCTTGAAATCTTTCATGAATTTTTTACACTAATAATCATTTTCTTTCAATATTGGCTATGGCATAATTCTCATCATAAATTTCCATGGATTAGCTAAAATATTAGAAAATTATCCTTGTCATAATATTAAGATTTATATATCAGAAACAACATATAACAGTACGTCACCTATAAAGGAAGAAGACTGCATATAGATACTTAGCATTCCTAGAAATCTTAGCCCACAAATCATTTAACTTTTAAAGAACCCCAAAGGAAGCAATGTTTTAAAACATATAGCTATAATTCTAATTTCAGTACCCCAAAGAATTATAAACCAAACTGATCTAAATTCACATGACTCGTATGGCCTAGTATGGGAAAGGTTTGAATTGAGAGAATGAACATTTCCCTAGGTAATTCTTGTGCCCAACAAAGTTGGCGAACCACTGGAATAGAAGTAGAAAGGAAAGAGCAAAGATATTACAATAGTCAAAATGAAAAGTTCAAGAAACTAAAATAAGACAAGTGGCAATAGAAACACAGAGAAAAAAATAGATCTGATAGGCATTAAGGCTAAGTGATTTAGGGATCTAAGACGGAAAACTATTTGAGGAATGGGAAGCTGAGAAACTTAGATTATGTTGATTATAGCATATTAACCAAAATTGGGAAAGGAGAAGGAGGAGAAAGTAAATGTGGAAAGATATAAATCCAGCTTTTATATTTTCCTTAAGATATATGTGGAGCAGTGGATTAAGCTATCTAGTTAGAAATGCGGGTCAGGAATGAAGAAGAAAGATCCGAACCTAAAATATCACCATATTTTAGGTAGTTAAGCGCTATCACCATAAAGGTAGTTAAGAAGAGGAGGAAGAAGAGGAGGTAGAAGAAGAAAAGGGATGGGAAAGAGAAAGAGGGGGTAATAACGGAAACTAGTAGAACATATGAGTATTGATCTGTATATGTATGCTTATTTTATACTTAAAATATCATAATAGACGTACCACAGTATAATTTGTTTCTTCATTCAATAATAGGTTTTGGATATTGTTCCTTTTCAGAACATATAAATTTACCTCAATATAAATAAATATATACCTGCTATAGCTCCAGAAGGATGTACAACAAACTAATAGCAGTGATTACCTCTAGAGAAGTGAGAAGTAATCAGGATTAAGGGTGTGATCAAAGAGGCTTTTACATTTACTTGTTAAGTTTTATTTGCTTAATATGCATAATGAATTAATATATTGCCTGTAAAATTAAAAATTCATGTTCAAGAGAGATTAGACTAATTCATCTAGATTTATCATTATCTGGTTTTATGATTTAATGGAAATTGTATGATACCTTCCAAAATTAAATGCTGGACTGTCTTAGAAACCAAGAAAATGCCAATATTTTGTCATAAAATAAAAACTCAATAAGACATATTTCTACTGAATTAGTACTGAAATTCGTAATGTATATGTGTAAAAACACGATAGTAGCAAATAATCCAGCTCCAAAATTGTACATTTACAAATCACCCATCTGTTAGAGTATTGGTAAATTTCCATCAGTCATTTTAACAAAGCCAGCTTGACATTTTAAAATAGCAAATTATTTAATATATGTAAAAGTGCTTCCTCAAAATACTGTCAACAAAGTAAAAAGAACAAAATCACTTATGATACATTTTCCTTCTTTTTCTAGACAATTGACTCATTTCTTCTCAGGCCGTGTTTTTGCTGTTGTTGTTGTTGCTGTTGTTGTTGTTTTGTTTTGTTTTCTTTTGTTTTTCCAATAGTACGTACACAGCCACCTGCTCAACCTCTACCATGAGAAATTGCAAGGTTCAGTCTGAGGACTTCTCTTTTTCTCTATTGAACTTTCACAGCGAATTGACTCATTCCCTTTACATTATTTTTTATCCATTACTTAAACGCCAGTCAGGTATGCTATGTCAATCCCAAACCTCTTTCCTAAGTTCAGCTGTCATCTCTCTCCATGCTTGACACATTGTGACCTCGATAAACAGATCCAAAACAAATTTCATCTTTCCTCTCTCCTTCATTTTGCAGGGCATGATCACACCCCAACTGACTTTCTCTCCTGACTTCCTTCTTTATGCTAGTCATCCAAGGTCTCAAGGTGAGAATGTTGGAGTATGAGTTGCAAATTTAAATATCTACTAATGCTAAGCAGGAAACAGCCTAAATGATTAAGACAAGTAGACATAATATTCACTGGCAATCTGGGGAATAACCAACCCATTAAAGGCAATACATTAAACCCATCTAGTCCTTTCCTCAGCCTAGATAAGTATATTCTTCTCACATGTGTGTGTAGGTGCTCAGTGCTGCCAATTGTTATTGTTAAATCTTATATTTAACTGCTGACAACAAATTCTATTTTAACTACTATGGCAATGAAAAAAAATCCAGAAGAGGTGATAGCCTTTACTGTAGATGATTTGATTTGACATCTATGGAAGTGATGCCTTCCTTTCATTTTTAGGTAATTGGGCTATTAAAGCAATCAGACCGGGCTCAGTGGCTCATGCTTGTAACCCCAGCATTTTGGGAGGCTGAGGCGGGCAGATCACTTGAGGCCAGAAGTTACAGACAAGCTTGGACAATACAGCAAATCCCATCTCTAGCAAAAATCAGCTGGGAGTGGTGTCACACACCTGTAATACCAGCTACTCGGGAGAATAGCTTGAGCTATTCTCCCTTGAGGTGGGAGAATCCCTTGAGCTTGGGAGGTGGAGGTTGTAGTGAGCTGAGACTGTTACCACTGCACTCCAGCAAAAACTAAAATAAAAAATAAAATTAAAACAGCCATGAAAGGTTTCTCTGGCTTTAATCCCTAAGCCAAGTGAAATTTTAAATATTTCCTGTAAGTTATTGATTCCCTAACAACAAATAATAATTTTATCAATGATTTTTAAAATGTTAATGAGATAGTCATCTGAGAAAATTTCTATTTTCCCACCAAGCATAGAATAACTATAAGATCAGTAACTAACCTTTGCCATCATGTATATGCTGGAGTTTGTGTGTGTGTGTGTGTGTGTGTGTGTGTTTTACATCGTAAACCAGTATTGTTAACACTTGAAGTCTCATGAGTAAACTCTATTCTTTTCTAAATGCTTTTGCTTCTGATTTAAACAAAAAATTTTAAACCACCATTTCTGTGTCTAAATCTTGATGATTCTCCCCTAAGGTTGTTCCTTTTCTTTCTCTCTTTTTTTTTTTTTTTTTTTTTGACAGAGCCTTTCTCTGTTGCCCAGGCTGGAGTGTAGTGGTGTGATCTTGGTTCACTGTCACTTCAGCCTCCAGGGTTCAAGTGATTTTCCTGCCTCAGCCTCCAGAGTAGCTGGGTTTACAGATGCTGGCCACCATGCCCGGCTAATTTCTTGTATTTTAAGTAGAGACAGGGTTTCACCATGTTGATCAGACTGGTCTCAAACTCCTGACCTCAGGCGATCCACCCACCTTGGCCTCCCAAAGTGCTGGAATTACAGGCCTGAGCCACCGCACCCAGCCTTAAGGGTGTTTCTTGAGACAACTGATATCTTTAGTTCCTTCAGTTCTTATTACATCTCAGACTTTGAGCACTTTGTGATGCATGCATGGCCTCAATATCTGTTGAATCTAACACACCCTTCATGCTAAAATCCATAGTCATCCTTATTTTCCTATTACATTCTCACATAGTTACCTTTAAGTTTTGTGGTGAGAGCATCTGAAATCTCCTCTAATATTTTTTCCAGTATTCAGTATATTATTATTAACTATAGTTGTCTAATTGTAGAGACCCATAGAAGAGGAGTCCCTGTGGAAATGAAAGAAGATATTGGAGTTATTAAACCAAGGCCAAGGAGTATCTGGAGTTATCAGAGAAAGAGGCAAGAAAATATTCAGCTTGAGAGCCTGTGGAGGGGAAATAGCAGACACCTTAATTTAAGATTTCTGGCATCCCTGGGTATGAGAACATGTTTCTCTAGTTTTAAGCCATGAGTGTACACTGATTTCTTACAGAAAAGAAAAGCATACTTTAATTTCTTACAGAAGACCTAGAAAATTCATACTCCCCCTTGCTATAAAACATCAAACCTCAGCTCTTTTAAAGATCGAACTTCTCAAAAGTTTTCTCCAGCCACTGTCCCAGCTCTTCATATCCCATTTTGTTCTCTTATCTCATTAAAACTGGGGTCTTGTTCTTAGCACTTAAACTTTCTTTGTTAAGATTTCCCACAAATTCCATCTTGCCAACCCCAATGGTCCCTATTTGTGACCTCCTGTCTCAGCATCTCAACAGCGTTCCATATAGCTGACTCCTTGAAATTCTGTGATTTCTCAGGCTTGGGTTTCCTTCACCTTGCTTGAGCTCCATCCAACTCTCCTTTACTGGTTTCTCCTTTAACTGATCTCTAATTATCTGGTGTCCTGGATTTAGTCTTAGAACACCTCCTCTTACCTATTTACTCTATGGGTATTCTAATAACTCCAAAATCATCGTTTCATTCTGTCTCTGGTATATTCTAACAGTGTGACCCTAAGCAAGTTATGTAACATTCTGTCTGTTTTCTCATCTGTATTATGGGGGTAATGAATCCTACCTACCCCAATGGATGTTTGTGGAAAAGTAATTCATCTAAATAAGGAATCTAGAACAGTCTGACATGCAGTAACTGATCCATAATCTTAGTCAATATGATGATATTGATGATGCTGATGATTTTATACCTACATGTGGATAACGAACAGACATCTGAAACCCAATATGTCCAAGATAATATATACATGATTCCACAAAATTGCAATGCTGAATCCTCTTGCTGTGTGACGTATCTTACTACTTGGTGATAACATCCCCAGAAAATCAGCTGATGACTCTTGTTCCCTCAATTTCCCCAGCATTTAATCCAATAGCAGCCCTTGGTAACTTCATCTCCAAAGATAGTATTAATCACGTCATTATTCTTCACATCAATTGCAACCTTCACTTTCATTTACATCACCACTGTCTCTGACTGGACAGTGACAGGAGCCTTCTTTGTTGTCACAGTTGTCACTCAACAATACATGTTTCCATTAGAAGCGAAAACAACTTTTTAAGCTTGAATCAGAACACGCCACTCCATTATTTGAAACTATTCAATCACTTCCAATTAATAACTGACATTATGTTATACTGCCTTTCTATCAGTACATTCAGACAGTTGTAACAAAATACCATAAACCAGGTCGCTTATAAACTACAGGAATTTCTTTCTCACAGTTCCAGAAGCTGGAAAATCCTAGATCAAGCTACCTGAAGATTAGATGTTCAGTGAGGATCTGCTTCCTTGTTCATAACAGCTGTTTTGTTTCTCTTTTTCACCCTTGTCTTTACATGACTGGAGAGCCACATTCTCTGCGATCCCTTTTATAAGGGCACTAATCCCATTTATAAGGGCTCTGCCCTTATAATTTAGTCATTTTCCCGGAGCTCACCTGCATATATTGTCAAATTGGGTGTAAGAATTTAACTTATGAATTTGGGGAGAGAGGAGGGGCACAAATACTTCATCCATAGTATCTCCCATTGTACCTAAATTATATCCACACTGTTTTCATCTTATTTGATTCTTCTCCAATTCTCCTCTTTTAGCCAAAGCTGAGTTCCTCAAGACCTAGTTCCCATCTAAATGGCCCTGCACATTGCCTCCTCTCTGCATAGATAACTCTCCACCCTAATTTTCACATGAAGGGTCCTTCTCATCACTCAGGCTTCAACTCAACTGTCACCTTCTCTTTTGGGGTAGACTACTATGGCATGATCGTGGCTCACTGCAACCTTGAACTCCTGGGCTCAAGCGATCCTCTTGCCTCAACCTCCAGAGTAGCTGGGACCACAAGTGTATACCACTATGCTTGAATAATTATAAAAATTTTGTTGATATGGGGTCTCACCATGTTGCCAACGCTGGTCTTGAGCTAAGGGGCTTAAGCAGTGCTCTGGTTTTGGCCTCCCAAAGTGCTGGGATTACATGTGTGAGCCATGACACCTAGAAAACTGTCACTTTTTAAACATACTGTACCGTCATTGGTCTTGTTTTCAACATTGCCTTTGTTATTCCCAAGTAACTTTCTATTATTTTACCCTGGCCTATTTTCTTCACTGCATGCCTTAGTGTCTAATGTCTTCTTTATTTCCTTATATTTGATTGTTTGCATGTTTGTTTGTTTTTTATTGCTCGACTCTACCAGCAAAATGTAGCTTTATGAGGTCAAAGGTCTAATTTGTCTTGTTCAGTTATATCTCAGTGCCAGGAATGAATGAAAGGAAATAAATAGCAACCAAAACAAAATAGTAGTGCTTCATATTACTGTTTGTCTATACAACATTTTGTGCATTTATACCTTGTCACTTTGCAAAGTTTCTGCTTCTCATTCATTAGTTCATTCATTCCTTCAACATGTATTTATTGAATGCCTTTGCTATGGTTTGGATGTTTGTCCACGCCCAAATCTCATATAAAATTTCAGTCCCCTATGTTGAAAATGGGGTCTAGTGGGAGGTGATTGAATCATAGAGGTGGTTTCTAATGGCTTAGCACCATCCCTCTAGTGCTGTCTTATGAGTGAATTCTCATAAGATCTGGTGTTTGAAAATGTGTAGCACTTCCCCTCTCCCTCTGTCTTCTGCCAGCCATCTAAAGATGTGCTTGCCTTCCCATTGCTTCTGCCATGATGTAAGTTTTCTGAGGAATCCCTAGCCATGACTCCTTTACAGCCTACAGAACTGTGAGTCAATTAAACCTCTTTTCTTCATAAATCACCCAGCCTCAGGTAGTTCTTTATAGAAGTGTGAGAACAGACTAATACAACCTAGTTTTGTGCCAAACCACTGTTGAGGTTTAAGAGCTCGAAGACAATTAAAAACATTCCTTCACTCAATGAACTAATAATGTAGACCAACCTAAAAATACTAGAGGGTCCAGTAAAGCTCTGTATAAATGATTTCATAAACAATATTTAGATTAGTTATTCAATTAAATAGAGAAAATATTGTGTAAGCCACTTAGCAGATAGTGGCAGCCTCATAAAACTAAGGTGAAAAATCAACAGAAATTAAGAATTTAAAAAAATTTTCTCATATGTTTTTGTAAACATGCATGCATACACATATGTATGGGAAAAGATATTTGCTACTATCCTTAGAGGAAATCCTGGGTGCAATATATGATTGGTAATATTTTTATATCGTCTTCAAAAATGTACTTAAAGAAAAAAACAGACCTAGTGTAGTAGGTAACACTCATAATCTCACCATTTTGGGAGGCCAAGGCAGGAGGATTGCATACAACCAGGAGTTCAAGAAGAACCCGAACAACATAACAAGATCCCATTTCTACCAAAAAAAAAAAAAAAAAAAAACTTTTAAGAATTGGCCAGGTGTGGTGCATCTCTGTAGTACCCGCTACTCATGCAGCTGGGGCAGCTGGATCACTTGAGCTATAGTCTCACCGCTGCACTCTAGCCTGGGCAACGGAGCAAGACCCTGCTTCTAAAAGAAAAAAATACTTTACTATTTAATATAGGCAGGAAATTGAGTATTCTGGATAAGTAAGTATACTTGAGAATTATAATATGTTATATATTTTTAGGATTAAACAAACAAAAAAGTTCGGAAATTGTTTCAACTACCTAAGCTTATTGATGCAATAAAAAAAAAAAAAAAAAAAAAAAAAAAAA